>NW_026713714.1:0-24829 GCF_029784015.1 Lycium ferocissimum | reverse complement strand
GGCCACGGGCATGGCTTCAGGGACCGCTTCCCTGGATATCCTAAATTCTGGAGGAATGGTTTCTGGATCCTCTGAGGGGTCAGTCTCGATAGAGTAACTAAGGCTCCTCCTGCTGGGCCCCACCTCCTGCCGGGAGGTCAAACACTCTGGGGGAATCGTAGCGGGATCCTCTGAGGGATCGGTCTCGATGGAATAGCTGGGGCTCCTCCGACTGGGCCCTGGAGCCTGAGGTCCTGAGGATGCTCTAGGGGCCTTATTAGCACCCCCACAGTCTGAAGCTGGCCTCTTCATCTCTCACAAATCTGCACCTGCGTATAGGAAGAGAGGTCAGAACGATCTTTCCTAGGTTCCGGCTCTATCGCACGATTTAAGACAGAAGGAAAGATGATACCCTAAATGTCCTGTAGCTTCCTGTCTATAAATGTGGTGCACAACACATCGATAAACAAGACTCTACTAGACACGGTCTGTGGACACTCCGAGGATTAACCGCTCTGATACCACTTTTGTCACGACCCAACGCCGTAGGCCGTGGCTAGTGCCCGAGCCAGACACTCGTATACACCCTCGCTACCTATAGTCATACGCTACTAGCATGAACAAGCCGATATAAGTATAAGGGCAAAACATATGCAAGTCGAAGCTACCTATCTCCTGAAGAGTTATAACCTTTAAAAGTTAATATCGCACCCAAGCCGGCAGGTCATATATATATATATAGGAACGTCCCAACAAAACATAAGCCGAGAAGGCTACCTTCATACACAGCTGCCATGATAAACATATATAGCTACGCAAGCCGACAAGGCTGCTGTCACGACCCAGCTCCGTGGGCCGTGACTGGTGCCCTACCTAGGCACCCGAACAGACGTACGAACCAAAATATCACGTCAGAACATATTCAGATTTAATAGACATACTCGTACCGATAATCAGAAGCAGATATCATACAAATGCAGTCCTAGGCGGACGCCCGTGTCAAAACATCATATCAGAGCCAAAGGTGGCGGAATGAACATCGCCCAGACACACTCATACAACAGATGGGCCATATCGGCCGTAGTATCATACGGGGCTGCCGTAGGACGCGAATCGGAATCATGTACATATACAGACTGGGACCACATACAACAGACTGGACCCTCAACCCACAACATGACTACAGGCCTCTACATACATAACAGAACAAACGAACATATGACGGGACAGGGCCCCGCCGTACCCGGATAGTCACAAATGTACAGAATACACAATAGCAAAAGTAATATACCGAGAATATAAGCTCCGGATCAAAGGAGCCTCCCAAACAGCAGAATAAGGATCCTAAGCTGGCGGCGTGTCGCGCGGAGCACCTGTACCTGCGCGGCATGAAACGCAGCCCCCCGAGTGACAATTGGGGTCGACGGAACAAGTACTGAGTATGTAAAGCGGAAAGTACAAAGAATCCAAAGCATGACTGGTGTCAGGGAAATACAATCACAGATGCGAATATAACGGATCAAACCTGTGCGAGATGCAGATATACGAAATGCAATTAGAAATCATGCATAAGGCTCAGGAACGTGGTCACCCCCTGACGCTGGTGCCACAACACATCATACTCCGGAAGTTTTCAAATCTCCGTACATCTCCGAACAAATCACAACATCACACACATCATCCAACATAACAAAGGCCATATCACATCATAGCTCCAAAACGGTAACCGGCCCTATGGCGAGGCCACGGAAACCGTAACACATCATACTTCCGAATATGTCATAGGACGCACGATCACGAAACCGGCCCGGGAACCGGTGAACGAAGTCGTAATAAGGCACGAGCGGAGTCGTGAGCAAACAATGCAATTTGTATGTCAAAATAATGTTTCAAAACTTGATTACTTTACAAGTCAATTCGTTAACCCAAAATAGTCAAATAATTAATCAGCGCGGAAATTTATTTCACAAAATATTTCTAAAGTGGTACGTATAGTTCCAAAACATAGCATAGTATTTCATAGGGTTCCAAACATTATTCCATAATGAACAATTTCACCTTCGAAGATTCTTTATCGAAGCGCTGACCCTTACTACGTACTTGAATTTTTTTTTTTGAGCCTCTAAACCAGGTGTATACAATAAGATTACTAAAACATTCTTTTATTGCTTTTAAATCAAGTAAAACATGTAACTGTACAAACTTGTATTACAATACAAACCGACTCCCAAACCCACGACTCTGTCTGCAAAGTCTCTAACTGTAATCAGGACTCCTGGCACGTATACTCTGACTCGGCTTCACTCCAGGCCAAATGGAGCTTGCCAACTTCGCTGGAACATCTTTTACATTAACTTCGATCCGTCTGGGTGTACCTGCGCGCGGCATGAACGCAGCCCCGAAGAAGAGGGGTCGGTACGAGCAATGTACCGAGTATGCAAGACATGAATAATAATAATACGAACAAGAACGTAAGTATGAACAACAATACCATGGGATTATAGAATCCGTGATGAGATAAGAGGATACTTGTACCTATAAGTGCCCTTGGGCAAATGTCTGTACTTTCTTAGCTTTCCTTACTCATATATATATATATACATAAAAAAAAGAATATATTATATTGCCGAGGCGTCGGCAGCCGATCCATTTAACCATAATATGCACACCCCGCGTCCGGGCATCCCGCGTCCGGGACGATATCATGTGCCAAACTCCAACTGATCAGGGGATACGCGTACATAACGCTCCTCGCCCTTATCCCTATTTTCCCCGTAAATATATGCATATTTCATGTATAAATATCGGCGTCTATAGCGCCCGTCTCTTTCATCATATATATATATCGGCGTCTATAGCGCTCGATTCTTTTTATCACATGCACACACTTATATCATATATATTTACCAGCGTCTATAGCGCTCTGGTTCTACTATCATATTCCATGTATATTTATCAGCGTCTATATAGCGCTCTAATTCTCGTTATTATATATATATATGTGTCGGGTTCACACATCAATCGGGGTCATAAAGCACAATTCCAGGTATTTAGAATCCTTAGAATAGTCATTACCTGTAATAGACTTGGGATATCCAGAAATAGTTTAACATTCTCATGTTTTCATTTTTATAGCAAAGTATATCACATATCTAACGTAGACACTTTCCTCATCTTTGGCTTCATCGTTATCGCTATAAGATCATGTTCATCACTATCATCATATCACCATAGAGCCCTAGTCGTCGTTTTAGTCATTAAGGCTTTCAATATTGTAAAACTTGGTTTTTGGAGACAAAATGAATATTTTGGAAAACACTTGTAAACTTTTAGTAAGGAAAATCATGCATTAGGGTCAAAGTTTAGTTAAAATAGCTATTGTTTGGTAGTCGAAATGATAACCAAGAACTTTTATTAACTATAGTACGAAAGTAAGCCTAATGGAACAATAAGAGGGATTTGGGAATAGTGGGCCCACCTCGGATCAAATGAGGTGGTGTACATGCAATTTACGTATAATACGCTTCATGACAATACTTTATGGGAGCTTTAGGGTAATCGGATCCTAATCATGCAAGTTCTAAGTGTTTAAGCATTTCTTTCAACTTTCGCAACATTTACTTCAATTCTACTTGAATGAATAGTAACCAATTTCAATCTCGATTTCTAGGATTAGAGTAGTCCCCGAGACACGTTTCCAAGCCTATTACATCTAAGACATGCCAAAGAAGGAAGGTGAAGTCTTACATACCTCTTTCCGCTCCTTTTGCTATTCCAAATTCACGTCGAAATCTCGTCCAAATCGCAAATTGGTCATGTTTACCAAAACTCTTATTAGGATTCTTAGAGTTAGAGTCTTAAGGAAACACTTGGCTACCGAAATTTCGGCAAAGACTTCCTCTGTAAATACACCGTCCCGAGAATATGGCTCGGCCCAATTCGACAACAACAACCCGAGAATGGAACTCGGCCACAATATCAACAACAATTCCAACAATTATTTTAGCAACACTCATAATATTCAATTCAATTTAACTCAATTCACATAACATCCCAAAACGATTCCATCAACATACTACTTCGGCCAACACCTTCCAATTCAACTAGAAACATTCACAACACATTTTCTACTTTCAAATTCATAGACTTATGTCAACAATTCCATACGTTTTCAATAATATTTTCATAAATTCAAGAAACTATATTAACATCACATTAAGCTCCAAATCAGCCCACAACACCACAACTTCGACACAAGTCATCAAATATTCATCTTACACCATGAAATTCACAACCACGACAAGCAAAATACTAAATGACATTGGTTCATCTCTTGCATACCAAACAGCCAGCCCCCTATTCGGCCAAACATCAACATGTTCTTCTTCATGAGTTTCATTCATTTTCTACATATTATAACAATGCACAAACATGTTGAATACAATTTGTCCATCACTTCCATATTACACTACATGTACACGGCCACACACAACACAAGCATAACTTCATAAGTTTCATTCCTACACTTCACAACATGCATAATCACCTATGAAACATGTAAAGAAGGATAGAACCTTACCTTCTTCCTTCTCCTTTTTCATTCGGCTATGGTAGTGAATGGCAAGAACAAGGGGTTGGCTTTATTCAACAACTACCCCATGTTGTTTAGCACCTTCCAAAGAGTAGAAAACATGGAAAGAAATAATTTTTCTACATCAATCTCTCATGGCCAAAAATGGCCTGCTTCATTGAACGCTCCCTCTCCTCTTTCTTCATCTTTCTTTTTTTTTTTCTTGAATTTTCTTGAATGATTCATATCTTATTAATCACACCACATGTATATATATATATATGTAGCACATGACCATGCACATGCCTCATTTATCTTCCAAATTTTTCTAGAATTTTCTTCCTTTTTTCTTCAAATTAAAAGATGACTTATAAACCTTAGTTTATACATATAATCACATGGCCATAAAATTATGGGACCCACGGCCACTATGACTTCTCCAATAAGTCATGTATAATAATAGTTTCCAAATTCCAAGTTTGCCCTCGATATTCCATGCCAATAATATTACAAGCGACTTGCGCACCCAACCAAACTAAAATATAACCTCGTCCTCAACTTCCCGCCATTAACTCGAAATATTCAAATGTGCAAAAATGCGAGGTGTAACATCCTTCCCCCCTTTTGGAACATTCATCCTCGAATGTTCAACTAGTCTTACAGGGTCGCATAAGCACCTCGGGGGAGCTCCCTTTTCAAAGCTATCTCCATTCTTCATATTAGCTCTTAAGCTATCCAATGCCGTTCTCTTCGTCATATTCTTTCCCTTTATATACGTCGATTTTCTGGCGTCGCACTACTCAAAGTTCGTGCGAACTTCTCATATTACCTTAAACATTATCCAAACTTCTATCCACTCATTGTCGGTTTCCCCGACCTTACTAATTCACTTCAGTAAAGGGTCTCCTTAGCAGCTCAAGCGTTCATGTCAAACACACTACCGTATCAACCGTCTATATCTCATCCTTACATTCCTCTCACCTGCTTCCCCCCTTTAGGGGCGTACCAATACCATTATCCGTTTATACTTCGTCCCATCTCCTCTTTCCCAGTCTCAATCTATGGTAGAATAATAATAGCTTACTTTGCAACGCTCGCACCATTTACTCTCGCTGTCACTCGAACTTCGGTACCCTTACTCAATTAATGCTTTCTGTACCGTGACTTCAGTTGCTGGAATTCACATGTCCACCGGTACCATCGTATTTGAGATACCCTACACCTTCACACATACATATATTCAATTACTACTAACTAGCCCACAAAATACGTCCAAACGCTGTTCAAGCCTGTCCTAGTTCTAGGGCTGTGACACACTTTCTGTCTCTTCACCAAGCAAGTTTGCCTCGTCCTACGCGTCTTCTTATGATCTCTAACCATCCCATATACTTTAGTTTCCCTTAGGTTGCTCCAGCCTCCTGTTGTCTCTGATGTTCGAATATGTAGAATTTCTTATAAACTTCCCAGGGGGGTCACCCATCCTAGAATTGCTCCCACCTGGGCACGCTTAACCCAAAAACTTCACTGGAATTCGGTGCCTTAATGTCGATATTTTCACGTCCGCTTTTTCACATGGCCTTTACTACTCGATCTGAAGTCAACCAAAGCTTTGCAATTTCCGAGATATTCTCGTAATACGTCCTTTCTTCTACAATGACCGTTTTACCCTTTTCATTTCTCGATGTTCACTTTCCGCCTGCATGTATGGCTATTTCCCTCGTCCGGCTTCCCGGCTCCACGTAACAGAACAAGTATTCCAGTCCAATCTTACCTTTTCTGACTTTCCATATCATCATTCGCCTTTTTCCGCCGATACTGGATGCCTGCGGAATCCCACGATTAGTATAAGGGATCTTGTCTCCTATGACTTGGCTCTATCGCACGATTTAATGACAGAAAGAAGGTCAACCATTCCTAAATGCCCCGCAGCCTCCTGTTTATAAATGTGGCCGGCTTCACACCATAAACAGGACTCTACTGGACACGACTTTGCAGACAACCCTTGGACCGACCTCGCTCTGATACCACTTTGTCACACCCCAATCTTGATTAGGGTGTGATGGGCACCCGACCCCGTAACCGGAGCCGAGCGAACCCGCTGACCCTTACTACGTACTTGAAATTTTTTTTTTTTTTGAACCTCTAAGCCAGGTGTATACAATAAGATTACTAAAACATTCTTTTATTGCTTTTAAATCAAGTAAAACATGTAACTGTACAAACTTGTATTACAATACAAACCGACTCCCAAACCCACGACTCTGTCTGCAAAGTCTCTAACTGTAATCAGGACTCCCCGGCACGTATACTCTGACTCGGCTTCACTCCAGGCCAAATGGAGCTTGCCAACTTCGCTGGAACATCTTTTACATTAACTTCGATCCGTCTGGGTGTACCTGCGCGGCATGAACGCAGCCCCCGAAGAAGAGGGGTCAGTACGAGCAATGTACTGAGTATGCAAGACATGAATAATAATAATACGAACAAGAACGTAAGTATGAACAACAATACCATGGGACTATAGAATCTGTGATGAGATAAGAGGATAGCTTGTACCTATAAGTGCCCTTGGGCAGATGCTGTACTTTCTTAGCTTTCCTTACTCATATATATATATACATAAAAAAAGAATATATTATATTGCCGAGGCGTCGGCAGCCGATCCATTTAACCATAATATGCACACCCCGCGTCCGGGCATCCCGCGTCCGGGACGATATCATGTGCCAAACTCCAACTGATCAGGTGGATACGCGTACATAACGCTCTCGCCCTTATCCCTATTTTCCCCGTAAATATATGCATATTTCATGTATAAATATCGGCGTCTATAGCGCCCCGTCTCTTTCATCACATATATATATCGTCGTATAGCGCTCTGATTCTTTTCGTCACATGCACACACTTATATCATATATATTTACCAGCGTCTATAGCGCTCTGGTTCTACTATCATATTCCATGTATATTTATCAGCGTCTATATAGCGCTCTAATTCTCGTTATTATATATATATATATGTCGGGTTCACACATCAATCGGGGTCATAAAGCACAATTCCAGGTATTTAGAATCCTTAGAATAGTCATTACCTGTAATAGACTTGGGATATCCAGAAATAGTTTAACATTCTCATGTTTTCATTTTTATAGCAAAGTATATCGTCTACATATCTAACGTAGACACTTTCCTCATCTTTGGCTTCATCGTTATCGCTATAAGATCATGTTCATCACTATCATCATATCACCATAGAGCCCTAGTCGTCGTTTTAGTCATTAAGGCTTTCAATATTGTAAAACTTGGTTTTTGGAGACAAAATGAATATTTTGGAAAACACTTGTAAACTTTTAGTAAGGAAAATCATGCATTAGGGTCAAGAGTTTAGTTAAAATAGCTATTGTTTGGTAGTCGAAATGATAACCAAGAACTTTCATTAACTATAGTACGAAAGTAAGCCTAATGGAACAATAAGAGGGAATTCGGGAATAGTGGGCCCACCTCGGATCAAATGAGGTGGTGTACATGCTTTACGTATAATACGCTTCATGACAATACTTTATGGGAGCTTTAGGGTAATCGGATCCTAATCATGCAAGTTCTAAGTGTTTAAGCATTTCTTTCAACTATTCATGAACATTTACTTCAATTCTACTGAATGAATAGTAACCAATTTCAATCTCGAGATTTCTAGGATTAGAGTAGTCCCGAGACACGTTTTCGAGCCTATTACATCTAAGACATGCCAAAGAAGGAAGGTGAAGTCTTACATACCTCTTTCCGCTCCTTTTGCTATTCCAAATTCACGTCGAAATCTCGTCCAAATCTGCAAATTGGTCATGTTTACCAAAACTCTTATTAGGATTCTTAGAGTTAGAGTCTTAAGGAAACACTTGGCTACCGAAATTTCGGCAAAGACTTCCTCTCGTAAATACACCGTCCCGAGAATATGGCTCGGCCCAATTCGACAACAACAACCCGAGAATGGAACTCGGCCACAATATCAACAACAATTCCAACAATTATTTTAGCAACACTCATAATATTCAATTCAATTTAACTCAATTCACATAACATCCCAAAACGATTCCATCAACATACTACTTCGGCCAACACCTTCCAATTCAACTAGAAACATTCACAACACATTTTCTACTTTCAAATTCATAGACTTATGTCAACAATTCCATACGTTTTCAATAATATTTTCATAAATTCAAGAAACTATATTAACATCACATTAAGCTCCAAATCAGCCCACAACACCACAACTTCGACACAAGTCATCAAATATTCATCTTACACCATGAAATTCACAACCACGACAAGCAAAATACTAAATGACATTGGTTCATCTCTTGCATACCAAACAGCCCCCTATTCGGCCAAACATCAACATGTTCTTCTTCATGAGTTTCATTCATTTTCTACATATTATAACAATGCACAAACATGTTGAATACAATTTGTCCATCACTTCCATATTACACTACATGTACACGGCCACACACAACACAAGCATAACTTCATAAGTTTCATTCCTACACTTCACAACATGCATAATCACCTATGAAACATGTAAAGAAGGATAGAACCTTACCTTCTTCCTTCTCCTTTTTCATTCGGCTATGGTAGTGAATGGCAAGAACAAGGGGTTGGCTTTATTCAACAACTACCCCATGTTGTTTAGCACCTTCCAAAGAGTAGAAAACATGGAAAGAAATAATTTTTCTACATCAATCTCTCATGGCCAAAAATGGCCTGCTTCAGCCGAACTGCTCCCTCTCCTCTTTCTTCATCTTTCTTTTTTTTTCTTGAATTTTCTTGAATGATTCATATCTTATTAATCACACCACATGTATATATATATATATGTAGCACATGACCATGCACATGCCTCATTTATCTTCCAAATTTTTCTAGAATTTTCTTCCTTTTTTCTTCAAATTAAAAGATGACTTATAAACCTTAGTTTATACATATAATCACATGGCCATAAAATTATGGGACCCACGGCCACTATGACTTCTCAATAAGTCATGTATAATAATAGTTTCCAAATTCCAAGTTTGCCCTCGATATTCCATGCCAATAATATTACAAGCGACTTGCGCACCCAACCAAACTAAAATATAACCTCGTCCTCAACTTCCCGCCATTAACTCGAAATATTCAAATGTGCAAAATCAACTCTGGGCTCGTAATAATCAACAACAAGCCAACAACAACCCTATTTCGAATCTATCATACTTTCAAATTAATACCCACTCAAACCAATGATCCTTTATTCGTATTATAAGCATTATTACAACACAATTAGCATACCAAACAAAGTAATTCATACCTATCTCAAATCCTCCATACCACACGGCCAACCTCCATTCTTTTCCCATTCCAACCAAACCATTTGCCTTCTATTCATTTCGCAATGTCATAATAACATAATTTACATACTAAATAAATTCAACTAATTTCTCTACACATATAATGCCACACGGCCACACACATATATGTATATACACACGGCACACACACACACCTCTTAATCCCATGATTTTCATTCATTTTTATTCATCACAACATTTATAAATTGCCTACAACCTAAAGGGAAACATGAAATTCTTGGTCTTTCTCCTTCCTTAAAACTCACGGCCATGCATGGCTTCACACATGCACACGGCCATGCACACACACACCCTACTTTCATGATTCTCATCCAATTCAAATCATTATAACACATAAATTCATTCCATAATACAAAACATAAGAATCTTACCTTTTCTTGAAATTTCAATCTTCCACAAACAAAGTTCTTTCTCCAAACCAATTATGCTACGTTGAAGAGCGCCTTGAACTTGTTGCAAATTCAAAGAGAACAAGATTTTTAAGGCAAGGACTAAGGCTCCAAAATTTTCTTCTTTTTCTTTCTTCTTTTTCTCCTTTGGCCGAAGGCCTTCTCTTCTTTTTTCTTGATTTCTCTCTTGATTTCTTGAAGCTTCTAAAGGTGAGCACATATATATATATCTCCCTTAATTTGGTCACATGCCTAGCTCATGGAAATTTTCATGAATTCTTGGTGGGTTGGGCCTCCTCATGGCCGGCCACCTTTGCAAGATTTGGGCCTCAATTTATTCATTTTTCTTAAGCCCAATAATTGGCTAAATTTTCATGATTTCATGAAACGAATTTCCAAAATTCCGATTTTGCCCTTAACCTTCTTTGATAATTCCGCACCAATGTTTCCATAGCCGACATACTCGTGCTAGTAAAATCCAAATGGGGCCTTATTTCATACAAACAAAAATTATTCCGAACCTTCCAAAATTTCTCCAAATGCGCAAAAATGCCGGATGTAACATCCTCCCCCCCTTTAGAACATTCGTCCCCGAATGTTAAATTAGCCTTATAGGTCTGAAAAGAAAACTTCTCGGTGGGAGGAGGGGGGTTCTCTTGCTAACCACATAGGCGTTTCTATTCCAACTCCTTCCATTCTTCCCTAATATTACCGCATTAGGCTGCGTGAAATCTTTATTAGTCCAGCGGGTCACATAATCTCAAATAAGACATATGACGAACAGAATCTTTATCAGAACCAGAAGATCTGACGGACGTCAGACAGAATCAGATCCGAAATCGGGGGTACAAAAGAAAAGTACGACAGACAGAAGCATAATCCAACATTATCTTGAACAGATTCAAACTCAGAGTCAGACGTACTGGACTTTATCGGTTAGGTTCGTAGTCGAAGTCAGACGTAGGGGAGGAGACCAGGCAGATCCGTGGTCAGAGGCAAACATACAGAAATATGTCAGACAGATTTGCCGTCAGAGTCGAATGTACAGAAGCGTACCGGACAAAACGTATTCAGATTCGGAAGTACAGAAGTACAGCAGACAAATTCATATTCCAACGTCATATCAAACAGGTTCATAACCAAAGCCAAACGTACCGGAGTATATCGAACAGACCGTAATCAGAGTCACACATACGAAGGTATATTAGACAAACTTATAATCAGAATCAAACGTACGGAGCTATGTCGGACAGATTTGTAACCAGAGTTAGGCGTTCAGAGGTACATCAGATAGAAGCGTAATCGGATTTAGAAATATGGGGGCATAACAAACAGAGCTTCATCGAAGTCAGAGGCGCCAAAAATGTGGCATACAGAATCACTTACAACATTCTCCTATCAACGGTTTATTACTCACTCTACTCTTTATAGGGTTTCCAAGCACCCCTCATATTCAAATTCCCCCTTAGGTTAACCCAAGCTCTTATTTGGCCTTTATCTTCATGAGGTGAAAATTTTCCGACATACTTCCCAGGGGGTCACCCATCTCAGAATCGTTCTGGTTCCAGCACGCTTAACTTCGAAACTTTCATGCATTTTGGTGCGTTATTGCCAATATAATGGCGTCGACTGCCCCGTACGACCTTCGTCACGTAATTTAGAGTAGGTCGGTGCCTCAAGAAAATTTACGGAAAATTTTTGTCATAGCGGGTCCCACCCCGACTTTCCACTCCTCCAATCACCCAATTATCGTATTGCCCTTTTGAATTCTCAATGTTCATTTCTCATCTGTGTATATGGCTATCTCAACGATTCTAGTGATTTAAAGATTTACCTTACTTTTGCGATTTACCGAAAGGGAAAATCACGTAATATAACAGAGCACAAATCCATCAATACATATATTTTTCCGGAAAGGAGTAATAATATACCTGGGTCCGCGTCCAGTGATGCCTGCGGATTACCGCCGACCCCGCCACTGAAGTACAGATGCGGTTCGAAGGACCGCTAGAATCAGAAACCCCCCCGCCACGGCCTCTGCCGCGGCCTGCTGGCGCTGACGTACTTCGCCCCGCAGGGCGCATAGCTGGCGGGGTAGATGACGAACCCGCAACTGAACCTGTCGGCTGTGCTGCACCACCAGGACCGCCTATCCACGGACAGTCTCGCATAATGTGAAGACCCGGCGGCCGGCAGAAAACAAGCCCTGTAGCCCGGGTGAGCACCCCCTGGGTGCGACCTCCACAATGTGAACACCGGGGCATAGGCGGCCTCGTCCGACTGGGACCCGCTTCGCCCGAGGACTCGAGGCTCCTAGAACTCTGATCCGTCCTAGACGGCCCCGCGCCACCAAATCGCCCGCTGGCCGACTGTATATCCCGACCTGACGGAGGGAAATGTCCACCGGACTGATGCTGAGGCAGCCCGCCGCGGGAACCTCCTGAATACCCCTCAGATCTGGCCCTCTTGGGCCGCCTCCTGTCATACTCCCTACCGGACCGATCCTCCCTATGCCGGTCCTCCATACCCTGTGCATGGGCCTGTAACCGGGCGATGTCCATGCCCGTCTGCGCTGCCATCGTCATGCAGGAGTCAACCAAATAGGGGTCCAACCCCATCACGTATCGATGCATCCTATCCTCCATATCAGCTACGATGGTAGGGGCATACCTGGCCAGGGAATTAAACTCCAAATTATACTCTCGGACACTCCGGCCCCTCTGCTCTATCTTCAAGAATCTATCAACTCTCGCTCTCCGCAGCTCCGGGGGCAAAAAGTGACGAAGAAAAGCGGCCTCGAACTCGGTCCGGTAGTCGGGGCGACTTTCCCTCTCCCCGGGACAACTCCCAGGACTCGTACCAATGGGCAGCAACATCCCGTAGTCTATGCGAAGCCAACTCAACAGACTCCGTCTCCGAAGCTCTGACCAAATCTAGTGAGCGCCGCATCCCCCGAATAAAGTCATGGGGGTCCTCATCGGGCTTAGACCGAAAACTCGGAGGGCCGCGAATAGGAACTCTCGAACCCTAAGGGCTGTCACGCACCCGCCCTCATCGTCGTCATCTCTCCGCCCGCGTCTACGGACCTGATCTGCCACCAGTGTTGTCAATAACTGTACAGCCTCTCGCAGTGTCCTGTCCTCCCCCCCCAGGGAGGGGGGCCGGAGGCACGGCGCTGCGTGGCCGGGGCTGCTGACGGACTGCTCCGGCCCTCTTCTGCGGTGGTGTAGCGGAACCCTCGACCGGGAGTATAACGCCGGGCGTAGTCGAGCACGCGCCGTGTAATCCTCGCGCCCGACTAATCTCATCTGCCTTTGTCTTGCCCTTCTGGGCGGCCGTTGCCTTCTTCGGAGGCATTACTGAAAAATATAACAGTTTGGTCAGAAAAGAGTCACCCTATTATCACAGCTCTACCGCACGATCTAAGATTCGAGAGGAGGAAACATCCTAAATGTCCGTAGCCTCTTCGTTTATAGATGTGGTGCACGACACACCGATAAACGTGGACTGCGAGACACGGCTCCGTAGACATTCCGAGAGGACAAGACGCTCGATACCACTTTTGTCACGACCCGGCCTCCGTGGGCCGTGATCGGTGCCTACTTAGGCACCCGAACGTACGTACGAACCAAAATATCACGTCGAACATATTCGTATTTAATAGACATACTCGTACCGATAATCGAAGCGAGATATCATACAAATGCGGTCCTGGCGGACGCCGTGTCAAAACATCATATCAGAGCCAAAGGTGGCGGAATGAACATCGCCCAGACACACTCATACAACAGATGGGCCATATCGGCCATAGTATCATACGGGGCTGCCGTAGGACGCGAATCGGAATCATGTACATATACAGACTGGGACCACATACAACGGCCGGACCCTCAACCCACAACATGACTACGAGCCTCTACACACATAACAGAACAAACGAACATATGACGGGACGGGGCCCCGCGTGCCGGATAGTCACAAATGTACGAAATACACAATAGCAAAAGTAATATACCGAGAATATAAGCTCGGATCAAAGGAGCCTCCCAAACAGCACGAGAATAAGGATCCTAAGGCGGCGGCGTGTCGCGCGGAGCACACCGTACCACGCGGCATGAAACGCAGCCCCCGAAGGACGGGGGGTCAGTACGGAACAAGTACTGAGTATGTAAAGCGGAAAATACAGTAATCCAAAGCATGACTGGTGTCAGGGAAATACAATCACAGATGCGAATATAACGGATCAAACTCGTGCGAGATGCGGATATACGAAATGCAAATAGAAATCATGCATAAGGCTCGGGAACGTGGTCACCCCACGTGGCGGTGCCACAACACATCATACTCCGGAAGTTTTCAAATCTTCGTACATCTCCGAACAAATCACAACATCACACACATCATCCAACATAACAAAGGCCATATCACATCATAACTCCAAAACGGTAACCGGCCCTATGGCGAGGCCACGGAAACCGTAACACATCATACTTCCGAATATGTCATAGGACGCACGATCACGAAACCGGCCCGGGAACCGGTGAACGAAGTCGTAATAAGGCACGAGCGGAGTCGTGAGCAAACAATGCAATTTGTATGTCAAAATAGTGTTTCAAAACTTGATTACTTTACAAGTCAATTCGTTAACCCAAAATAGTCAAATAATTAATCAGCGCGGAAATTTATTTCCCAAAATATTTCTAAAGTGGTACGTATAGTTCCAAAACATAGCATAGTATTTCATAGGGTTCCAAACATTATTCCATAATGAACAATTTCACCTTCGAAGATTCTTTATCGAAGCTTATTAAAAAAAGAGGTTCTAGTAAGACAACTAGGGTATATTGGGGTTAGCGGGCCCGCTTCGAGTCGTGTCGAGGCGGCAGACATGGATCACACATACTAGGCTCCATAAAGTTATTCGTGGGAGTTTCGAAGTGATTCGGAGCCATTTACGGAAAGGTACAAAGGCTTATATACTCTTATGTCCCAAGGTGGCCATTATGAGTCAATTACGGCGAATGAATAGTAACCAAAACCAAAAACGGATTTCTAGGAGCAGTCATTCCCGAGGTCCCGTCCTCGGCCTAGTAGGTCTAAGACATGCCGTATGAGAGATAGGTAAGCTTTACATACCTGGATTGCGTCTCACGCTCGTCAAATCTTAGTTCCCGTTTCGTCCAAAAACTGCAAATGGTCATCTTTACCAATTACTATTCATGAAAGTTAACATTTCAATCTTTGACTATACTTGGCTACCGAAATTTCGGCAGCACTTCCCCTATAAATAGGACACCCCGAGCTTCAACTCGGTTCGAATAATCAACAACAAGCCAACAACAACCCTACGATCATTGCAAATCACAATATATTACCATTAACCTACTTTCCAACAAAATGCAACGATTCATATTTCGACTTCATACTTTCAAATTAATACCCACTCAAACCAATGATCCTTTATTCGTATTATAAGCATTATTACAACACAATTAGCATACCAAACAAAGTAATTCATACCTATCTCAAATCCTCCATACCACACGGCCACCTCCATTCTTTTCCCATTCCAACCAAACCATTTGCCTTCTATTCATTTCGCAATGTCATAATAACATAATTTACATACTAAATAAATTCAACTAATTTCTCTACACATATAATGCCACACGGCCACACACATATATGTATATACACACGGCACACACACACACCTCTTAATCCCATGATTTTCATTCATTTTTATTCATCACAACATTTATAAATTGCCTACAACCTAAAGGGAAACATGAAATTCTTGGTCTTTCTCCTTCCTTAAAACTCACGGCCATGCATGGCTTCACACATGCACACGGCCATGCACACACACACCTACTTTCATGATTCTCATCCAATTCAAATCATTATAACACATAAATTCATTCCATAATACAAAACATAAGAATCTTACCTTTTCTTGAAATTTCAATCTTCCACAAACAAAGTTCTTTCTCCAAACCAATTATGCTACGTTGAAGAGCGCCTTGAACTTGTTGCAAATTCAAAGAGAACAAGATTTTTAAGGCAAGGACTAAGGCTCCAAAATTTTCTTCTTTTTCTTTCTTCTTTTTCTCCTTTGGCCGAAGGCCTTCTCTTCTTTTTTCTTGATTTCTCTCTTGATTTCTTGAAGCTTCTAAAGGTGAGCACATATATATATATCTCCCTTAATTTGGTCACATGCCTAGCTCATGGAAATTTTCATGAATTCTTGGTGGGTTGGGCCTCCTCATGGCCGGCCACCTTTGCAAGATTTGGGCCTCAATTTATTCATTTTTCTTAAGCCCAATAATTGGCTAAATTTTCATGATTTCATGAAACGAATTTCCAAAATTCCGATTTTGCCCTTAACCTTCTTTGATAATTCCGCACCAATGTTTCCATAGCCGACATACTCGTGCTAGTAAAATCCAAATGGGGCCTTATTTCATACAAACAAAAATTATTCCGAACCTTCCAAAGTTTCTCCAAATGCGCAAAAATGCCGGATGTAACAGTACGCCACTACAAATGGGTACGCCCCAGACACCAGTCATAACCATATAACAAAACAACAACCACACATAGACCCACACTTGTGACCACAGACCTCTAAGAGTGACAACGACATCATATGACGGGACAGGGCCCCGTCGTACCCTGAACGATAACATATGTACATATCAAAAGGTTATACCACGAAACTATGCTCCGGAATAAAGGAGCACTCTGAAATAGCTGGGTAGATATCCTAGGCTGGCGGATCTCCGAAGCGTGTGCCTGTACCTGCGGGCGTGAAACGCAGCCCCCCGAAGAAAGAGGGTCAGTACAAAATATGTACTGAGTAGGTAAAGCACGAAACATAGTAAATAGAATCATATCTGAGACAAGGTGAACAAGATTCAACGCAACAAACAGAGTTTCATAAAACTTGCCTTTGAACATATTTCATCTGTATCGTTCTCATATCAATGTCACTATAGTATTTCATAATCAAAGCTGCATAATCATTCTGTATATAACATATATAACGTGTCCCGGCCCTCTAGTGAGGAACTCGGTAATTATAATCATAACATCATAAACATAAGCATATACGTGTCCCAGCCCTTCAGTAAGGGGCTCGGTAATAAGGAATGTATGCCCTCCTGGCCTCCATCTCCAAATAATCATATCATCATATCATCATCATCATCATCATCATCATATATATATATAACGTGTCCCGGCCCTCTAGTGAGGGACTCGGTGAATAGTATAATGGATCGGCGCACGAGAACGTACCCTGGCCCGGGACTCAGTGAAGGATATAGCGGTAGCACAAGCAGAGTAATAAGCAACCACATATATATATATAAAACATTTTTGAGACTCAATGAATAGTAAACCAAATCAGTTCTCGGACATTAGCATGTTACATTTTATAAAAATCAAGCATACTTATGCAATTCCTTTTAAGAATAAGAACTCCTATACATCACATACTAGCCCATCATGTAATAAATAACGAGATCATAATTCCACTATACCAACATTTTCAACATTACGGACGAATAACAATCACATGTCATACTAGAAGTTAGAGAGTGGAGTCACCCCGAGGCTCAGATTATATCTTACTTACGTCTAGGACATGCCAAAAAGAAGGAAGGAATAGGCTTTGCGTACCTTTAGCGTTTAGTCGTATAATAACTTGTACTTGCTGCCCAACAACACTTATCCTATTTCAAGATATCAAAAGCTACAGTTAGTCTACAAAGGATTTTAATACGCACTCTAACGCTCACAACCCCTTTCAAACAGTTAGACGACGTTTCGTTCGCATTCAAACCAACTAGTGCTACAAGCTAACATTGCTAGTCATTCCTTTCCTATATCATTCCAAACTTGTTTAACATGACTTAGGGAACTTTGGACAGCTTGTATATCATACAATTCAGTCCCAAACTCACAGCCAAACAACACACACAACATTTCCATTCTCATTTAGCAATTTTCCAGCTTTAACTTACAACGACAACAACACGTTTACAACATTACTTATACAAATATTTGGAACTGTTTTAACATCATATTTATTCTTACAACAGCTCACAACCCATTTCAATTTCAATTGAATCATTAAACTTCACTTTCACTATACACCCATAGCAACAATCAACGTTCAAAACGCACAACTCTACTCCTATCATCAAAGCAGTCCACGGTTTGGACTGTTTTCCCCCTTCAACATGATTCATTTCTTTACACCTCATTTCATATATTCCATATGCATACAATACACCATAATGTCCATAACAACAACAATTAAAACTTGGCATAAAACAATCTACAATCCCCACTAAAACAGTCCCCCTTACACGGTTTCCACATTACTCCAACAACTTCATAGTTTTCATCCATTTATCCATACAACAACACATTCAATCCACTTCCAATACATGTACAAGAAGATTAAACATGACTCTATTAAAGCCTACAACACACGGCTCATGTAAATTTTTAGAGAACGGTCCAATATCAACATGCAACATTATAAACCAACTTTCACAATCTTTGTTCATTTACCTATGTTGACACACATTCAATTCATCAACAAAACATGCAACATGAAACCAACCATGGCTTCACCAAGCTCACGGCTCACCCTTGAGTTCAACCACAACATCAATCCAACAACAACATGCACGAATTGTACATTCAAATCATCATACAACACAAGAACAATGATCATTCTTACCTTGTAACTATACTTCAATCGGCTAGCCTCCACCTTCACTTCTTGGATTTTAACACTTGTTCTTGCTATATCAATGGATGATACACGTTAATATACCTTCAATAGAGTTGGATTACTTAGGAAAACTGAAATGTTTTTGAAGAAATTTGGACCCTCACTCTCGGCTAGCTCTAGGCCGAGAGTTTCCCTTTCTCTCTCTATGTTCTTAATCTTTGAGATGTTGAAATGAATTGTATAATGAGGTATGAATCAGAATTTTGCCTTATATATGAGTTGCAAGGGTTGGACAAGTGTCCCACTTAAATTTTTGGTCAAGAATCCTTGACCATTGCACTACTATGCACGGCCAAACATGGCTTAAAATAGTGGGAAGATTTTTGCTCCCAATCCCACTTAATAACCCACTTATGGTTGATTAATCCCTAATCTCCGATAATCTTTCCATACCAAATGAAATCTATAGGCAACTTGTGCATAGAAACAAAATCGGGAGGTGAAAACCCTTACCGGGAACCCTAAAACAGTTTTGTCTTTAACTTGTCGCACTTAGCTTTATAATGTCCCAATGTAAAGATACGGGACATAACAGTTTCGCAATGACAGAAACGATAACAAGCAAAAGGAAAAAGAAAGTCAACTTGAAAAAGAAATCAGAGAAAAGTGATATGGCACAGTAGTAACAGTTTGTGATTGTATAGTCGAGATCACGAGTGATATCTTTGGCTAGATGTAAAAGACCAAGACTACGGAAACATAAATAACGAAATAGAACGATTGTTAGGAAAAGGATCAGCATAATAAGGATTAGAGAGGATGATCAGAATAAGTTTTGGAAGAGAAGAATGGATTGTATAGAAGTAATATATTCTAAAGGACAAAGCGGTACTGAGTTAAGAATAGGGTTCCTTGTGCGAGGAATAAAGGATTGATTATAAAACGGGAGGTAATAAGATAAGTTGAGGAGGAAAGAATGTAATGGAATAAGTATGGGTATAGAAAGAAAAGGAAATATACGAAGTACGCGCGCTGAAGAAGTAGTCGTATTATGAGAAAATGAAGATGCATCTCCTACGAATATCCTATACCAAGATAGAACGAGTAAAATATATAAAGGAATAAGTTGGAAAGAAAAATGTTGCCACGAATGTGGCCATGAGTTATGAGTACCGTACGATGATAAAGCAAGGCTATTATCAACGGCAAATATGATATGATTATGTTTTGGTTTTGAAATCAATGTTGTGTGCAACACAAGAGTAAAAAAGTATGAGGCATAAGAGGTATTAGTTGCGCATGAGACTTAGATCCTTCAAACCAAAGATGGCAGGTTTAAGGGAAAATGCATTTACGATTACTATAAGTCGATCACGGGAAAAAGAGGAGTAACTTGAGATGGGAAGAAAAGGGAAAGATGACGCTATAAGTGAACTCTGAGTATCGAAGAATGGGATAAGTGACATTACATGGGTGGTACGGATAGCTAGACATACTACTATTTTGAGTATCCCTATGGGACAGAAGTTGTTCATTGGAGCGGATGTAGACATTGGCTCATAACTAACGGTTGAGCTAAGTAAAATACATCCTTGTTTGGATTGCTATGTTGGTTGTATTACTTGATTACAAAACTACAAGATGAGTATGTTAAGACTTCAAAGATGAATTATCGTAGCTATAAATTATGGGAAATGACATGAATATGATACAGTATAATAAGGGATATATGAATTCAAGATTGGAAGTGAGGTAACAAATTTGAGAATGGTATAAGTAAGACCCATAAAGGGGGAAGCGAGTAAGGAAAATACAAGTGTAGAGATTGAAACGATGACTCCTAAGATGTGATAGATATAGACTCTAAAACAAAAACAAAAAGTGAGAGTTATGCAGAAATGAGTCTAATAGCTAGTAAATAAATAAACAAGAATCAAGCGGGTATCTGAGACTGTACTAAAAATCATTCGTGAAGACCTTGAATAACATGACATTGGAAGCAAATAACTCAAGGAATATTGTAAAGGATAGCGACTCTATACTAGAGTAGAGGCAAAGGAATTAACAGTAGAGTCATTTGTTAATAATATTGCGATTTATAAGTGACAAATACGAAGGGACATAAAGCTTTCTATAGTAGAGTATAAGATGTGATAATCAAGGGACAAATAAAGGAAAGAAAAGAGTATGACGGGATAAGTTGCAACAGATAGACAAAAGAGTTTTGGTATGTATGAGATACATAAAATAGAACGAACCAAAGGAAGGGAGTTTACGAATAAGATTAGATGTTCATACACGAATCACTCAAGAACGGTTATGTAACCTGCAAGTATTTACATGTCAAGAATGAAACCAATTGGGTACTTAAAAAGATGAGTAAGATGTAAGCAAGAATAGTGTGTTTGTGATGCTCCGGGTCAGTTGGGGGAAAATATATGGTAAATCAAGTCGAAATGTTGAGTTGGAATATCATTAAGGACAAAAAGGACAATTACTCTGAATGTGATTTAAGTATATGTTAGATGTTTCCTACGATAGCCCTGGGGTGTGTTAGATTACTTACGAATTCGATAGGATCATCGAATAAAAGGGGTTTTACAAGAAGAATATTACGCCTTGGAACTTTCATTTTTGTATCATTGTGGTTATAGCGAATTTCCAATAGTTTACCAGAGGATTATAAAATCCTCAAAAATTATGAAGCGTTTAATGAGTTGACGAGGGACACCTACGACAGGACATCTCGGATTGAATTTATGTAGACTCTACAGATGTGAATCAATACTATTATCATGGTCATATGGAAGAAAGTATGTGGGAGAGATTTGCAAACCATGTGAGACTTAATACCATTATTGAGTAAGAAAAAGGATCGACGAGTCCGAGTATCAAGGAGGATCATATCAGGAAAGTGACTCACTTATATCTCTTGAAAGTATATTCCTGAGGAATCAAGGGAGTATTGCAACTGAGAGTCATTACTAAAGAGGAAACTCATTTTTAACTATTCAAAAGGAATGTTATAGATAGTGCATGTCAAAGGATTAAAATGATGACTCCAAGAAGGATGTACGCTGCAGACAATGCGACCTAAATAAAGAGTGGAAGTATACCTATAAGAATTAGAAGAGAGAACAAGAGGAACCAATATGCGATGGTAAACCTAACCAAGGGAAAGACAGCTCGTATTCTACAGTATTACTGGAAAGGTGACTCTAAAACAAGAAAAACTCGACTTAAGCTTCAAACGTAGATGGATATAGTAAGTTTCAGTCAATTACGGAGGTAGCTAAAGTATGACCACTTTCTTTGGAAATTCAATAATAACTGATGTAAGGTGGATAATGGTATTAAGTTAAGCAAGGAGAGACACAGCATGATAGACGAGTTCTAGTAAGAATTGATTCATTATAAGATCACCATAACCAGTATACTTATACAAGATTAGTTTAACATTCGAGGACAAATGCTCTAAAGGGGGGAAGGATGTTACATCCCGTGTTTTCATGCGTTGCAAAGCGTGCGAGTTAAATGACACTAGTAACGGAAACGAGGTTATCCCCCGAGCTTATAAGTGGTTAGAGTGAGTACAGATGTATCATCAGGATCAGAAGTTAAACAAATCGAAGAAAATAAGTTTTGTCAAGAGTTGAAATTTATTTGAGTGAAATACGGTCCAAGCTATAACATCCCATATTATTGGACTAGGAAATTGAACCGTCCAACATGAGCAAATTTATCCGAGCCCGAAGGATTTAGTCATATTCAAGCATGCGAATAAAGAGCTCGGTGTATAAAGGACGAGGTTCCGAAATTATTCAAGACTCGAAAGTGGAATGACAGTGATTGGAAATAATATTTTGTGTGTACCAAAAAGGGTATGGACTAGTGCTATGTCACATGATCATGACAATGAGTATATGAACTGTATTAAAAATGATCACTATTTAAGTGGATTGATCAAGAAATTAATTATGTGAGTAATTGGTTAAATGTTGGAATAAAGTGGAAGAATAAGGAATTAATTTTGGTATTAATTATGACTAAAGTGGATAAGTACTCGTGGTGGGCTGCCACTTGGCCTTAGTTGAACAAAGAGGTGGCACTCTATGGTATAATGGAATTTAATGAGTCATATGCACCTATTAGAGCATAATGACACGTGAAAGAGAGGATATAGCAAAAAGAAGACTTTGGCACTTATTCTTTACCATTACATTTCATATTAATTCTTATTAAGAATTGGTACCCAACAATCACAATAACTTGATTTACATTTGATATATTACAACGTGAGTTCCAATATTGTGAAAGCGTGGTATAAATTTTCTCAATAATAATACACGGATTTTGGCGCACTGCTTCGATCTCGTTATTCCATTTTGTCGTGTTGTTGAATCCGGGTTTTATTCAAAGTAAAGTAAAGTGGAAGAAGAGTAATTCTTTGCATATAAGGTAAGAAATCCTCTCTCCTAGATGCATTTGATTTATCCAAGTCGTATCTACATTGCTAGATGAAAGAAATACAAAAATTATATCGGAAATCGGATAAATTGGTGTTGTAGTTCGGTGGACTGTTTTGGGAGGTTGTTCTTCTCAAATTATATGACTGGAAATTAATTGAATAACCTGGAGGCGTTGTTGTTGTTTTTAATACTGTTGAGAAATTTTGGAATGAAAATGGGGTTTAAAACTATTGTTTAATTGACAAGCCGAGCTTGCCGCTCGTCGCATTATTATGTGAATTATTGAAGCTATTTTTTTTATATTGTTGAGGGGCTGAATCGATGAGATTAATTGTTGATGTTGTTAATATGGTTGTTGGTATTGTTGTTGATGATTTGGCCGAATTGAATTCTCGGGGTTTGTTGAATTTATAAAGGAGATGCTGCCGGAATTTTGTTAAGTAACGTGCTAGCTTAGACTTTGGATTCTGAGTGTACTATAGTTAATACTTGATATCACTAAGTTTGTTGTAGATTGTGTTACATTCCGTATTTTGAACGACGGGACGATTCGGGTTAACTATGAAAAGTTAGGGTTAAGACCATTTCGGGATATGAAGTCGAGACGTGTGACCTTCGATTTTGTCATGTGACCTAAGTGTGTATGACGTTATTGGTATGGAATCATCAAAGAAACTTCGGGACCAAAAGTGGAAATTGTGGAAGTTGGCCATTATTGGAAAAAATGGAGGGAGTAAAAATAGGCCATGTGGCCGGCCACCTTTGAGTGGGCCATGGCCACATGGTTGGCCATTATTTGAAATTAAAAAGATGACCAAAGTCATCTTATTCCATCATCTACTCCCTTAGAAAAATCAAGAACATTGGAGAAAAGAAAGAACCACCCATTCGGCCAATCTCCAAAAATCAAGACCAAGAACTAGCCTTCTAAAAATTATTTCTTCTAAGTAAACCTACCAATTTGAGGGTGCTTGATAACGTGGAGTTGTTGTTTCAAGCGTTGGATTGTTCGTTTTCATCCTTGGCCAACTTTGGACAAGTTGAGGATTTGTGAAGAAAGGTAAATTCTAATCTTGTTTTATGAGTTATGGAAGGTTTATGTGTGTTGTTGTATGTTGTTATGGATGAAATTCATGGAAACTTGGTGATTGAAGTTGAGGCCGTGTACATGTGTGTTGGCGTGTATGTGTGTGCTATGTTATAAGTGATGAACTAAGTTTATGTAGTGTGTTTGGTTATTGTGGTGTGTTGAAATGAGTAAAAATCAT
>NW_026713713.1:0-26188 GCF_029784015.1 Lycium ferocissimum | reverse complement strand
ATGTTTGAGTCGTATATTATGATAGCCTTGCCGGCTTATGTACTATGATATGTTGAAGTTGTAACTCCTAGAGATGGTTGCTATGATACGTCTATATAATGCGACAGTTTTGAGACGATGTCTTGCCTTTTTTATTTATAAGTTCTTTATTATGCTAGTTGTGGATGATTATAGTTAACAGGTGCATACGAGTGTCCAGCTCGGGCACTAGTCACGGCCTACGGGGTTGGGTCGTGACACACTATGTACTGGTAGATATCATAGGCCGACTAAGATTAGTATCATGCATACGTTCATAAAATCAACAGAATAGGCAGATAGGCACAACCGCACAACAACCAAAATAATCAACAACAGTCATACACACATGATAAAGGCATTTTTCGTACAATAGTCATGACCAGCAGGGGACCCATGGTGTCCATGTACCACTCGCTCCGGAACTGAGCTCGGATCACGAGCCTATAACTAGGCCACATCCTTACTGCCTGTCAAATGTGCCTTAAACTAGTCCACATCCTCACCCCCTGTCAAATGAGCTATATTTATATATATATATATATCTGTATCTGATCACAAGATGAATCTCCACGTACTTCCCGTTCAACACTTAGTATGAAACATTGTCACGACCCAAACTGATGGGCATGTAAGTGCCCGTACTACCGGGGCAAGCACTCCTATGCTTGCGTTCTTCGCTCACCGACTATCACGGGCCCATACAATAATAATCGAGTCAGACCGTCTTTGTCGAACAATCAACATAAGAGACTCTGCACCGGGAACTCACGGCCAACACATACATATAAACATAAACACTGAGAGTAGCAACACGAGCCGATTTGTCCGCGACATATACAATGTACAACAAAATAAACGCTGACGAGGCTGCATAACATCACGACTACATATCACTGTCTACAAACCTCTATGGAGTACAAACTGTAAAAAGGACAGGACAAGGCCCTGCCATACCGAATATATACATAACAGAATAGCATTCTAAGAGGCCGTAGCTCCCATCAATGGAGCCCTCTTTACCGCCGCTAAAGGAAGGCCTGCTGTTGTGAATCGTCCATTTGTTATCTAATCTGGCGGCATGAACGCAAGGTCCACAAAAAGGGACAATCGCGCACGAATAATGTACCGAGTATGTAAGGCTTGAATAGTAACATAGTAAGGGATGTAAAGTATGACTAATAACAGAATGGAAATATAAAGCATATCGTGAGATAAAAGAGTAACCTGTACATGTGAGTGCCTCTTAGGCGTATGCCATGCATGCTTACCTTTCTTTGAAAAAACATTTTGTTCATATATACGAGAAAATAACATATCATATTGCCGAGGCGTCGGCTCCGATCCATTTAACCGCATATGTCCCGCGTCCCGGGATGATAACATGTCATATAATACACGGTCGATCGTGTGGCCGCATGTCTATATCGCTCGCTCTCTTTTTCCCATATTCCTCTATATATATATATCATATAAGCAGCATTTATGAGAGCCCAAAGGAAAGTTATGTCTCTATCGGAGTGACGTAAGGTCGGTAACCTCCGATTATATTATGGAATAATCATGGTCGCTTTGTCTCACCTTGAAGGAACAATTATTATAAGGTGGGACTATCAATGAAGAATAACATCAAGAGAAAACATAGAATAGGATCATAAAATCTCATGCATCAATTCATATACTTTGGAATCTTTAAAAAAATAGTCATCATCCATGAATAAAATTGAGAAATCAAGAAATAGCTCGACATTCTCATATCGTCATTGAAATCGTAAACTTGAAACTCAAAACACGGAATCATCATCATAATCATCGTAGGAAAATATTCCCATCTCTGAAATCATCATTATGATTGGCGAAAACTGTTCATCGTTGTTATCATAAGAGCTCATGGACAGAAATCTACGATTTAGAAAATATGAAAACATTTTGGAAAACATTTATGAATTATTAGGAAAGGAATTATGCCTTGCGGTCATAAACATCTAACTTTTGAAAATAAGGAAGATATGGAAACATTTGTAAAGTCATAACATCTAATCATGCCCTTTGAAAGAAAGGGACGAGCCTTAGCATACCTTTCGGTCACCTTAGTCATTCAACGTTTATCCTTTCAAGCTCGTAAATCTACATATAAACCATTCATACTATCATTAGGCTCAATGTCATACGCTCATCGTTCTCTTCAATTAATTATATGCCTAGCCCGAAATCACAATCCAACAACCAACAACAACAACAAAAATACCAACATCAATAACATCATTTCCAACACCAATATGTACTATAAAACATGCATGCGTTTCCAACTTCCCATAACTAACCAACTTACTACACAATTATTTAACGGCTTTATCTCCGTAAATAAGCCTTAAATAATACCAAAGAAAAGATTCATACCGTTTTCTTGTTAAGATAAAGAATATCCTCAATATCCACGCTAAAATCCACCGCAAAACAACACTAGAATCACAACCATGCGTTACCCGAACCTAAACTACTACTCCGCTACTTGAAAATTTCTCACTTTTGATTCCCTCACTTTCTCTCTTCCAATTTCTGGAGTTTTCTAGGAACATCTGTTGATAAAAGAGGGTTATTACCCTTTTTATAGGGGTCATGTTATAGCCCGTATTTCGTGCGTTCGGATATTGCGAGAAGTGAAAGGCAAGACTATTTTCAAAATTATTTTGATGTGCAAGTGGGCCACGAATATTATTTATAACATTATTAGTATGGAAATATTGAGAAAGCCTAAGGGTAAAAGGAAAGTTGCAAAAGTGGCATTATGGGAATAATGGGAAGGCTAGGGGTAAAATGGTAATTTCACAAAGACTCAAGAAAATTCTTCATGGCCATTTTGCCATGTGAAGAAAAAGGATGAAAATGATGACAAAGAAGTCATCTTTTTATTTAAGAAAAAGTTCAAAAAAAAAAAATGGAGGAAAATTCTAGAAAATAAAAAGAAAGAGGAAAAAGAAAAGAAAAATTCTAGAGAGGGCATGTGCTCCACCACATGATCATATAATTATATATATAGGCGAGTGGTCATCTTTTAAGTTCAAGAGAGTGGAAGACAAGGAGAGAACAAAGAAAAAAAAAAAAAAAAAAGAGAGCCAACAACAAGGCCATTCGGCCATAGCAAGGTTCAACAAGAACCTTGAGAAAATTCCTCTTCAAAAATTATTTTCTTCTAATTAAAAGGTTCTTGGCAAAGGGAGTAGTCATTGGAGCAAGAAACCACATATTCTTGTGAGTTGCAAGTCCTATCCAAGAAGGAAGATAAGAGAAAGGTAAGAATCCATTCCCTTTGATGTTATGGATGTTTGTGCATGTGGTTGAGTATTGTAGAATGAAGAAATCCATGAAATTCATGAAGTATGTGATGTATGGTGGTATGGCCGAATGTGGTAGTGTGGTGTAGAAGCAATGAATTGATTTTATTTTGGTAGTTTGATTGTAGTGTTCGTGAAATCTACAATGCAAAAATGAATGAAAAACCATGAATATAACATATTGGAATAATAGCCGTATGGAGTAGTGTTGGCCGTTTGTGGCCGTGTTATGTGGGTATAGAAAGAACGGATTAATTTTTATGTGCGGTATTAGTCATTGTTGTAACATATAGAATGGATGAAAATGCATGGATACATGTGCCAATGTGAAGATGGTAGTGTATGTGGAAGTGGTGAATTAATTTTATTTAGTATACCTTGGTGGTTGTGTTGTGGATATATGATGAATAATGAAGATTTAATGGTTAGTAGATGGAGTGATGTATGAATTGAATTGAATTAATAGGAACGGAGTTGAATCGGAAATAAATGGAATGTTGTTGGCAAGATTATTGGTATTATTGATAGTTTGGCGGTTGAATTCCCGGGATTGTTGTTGATTGAAATCGACCAAGATAGACTTGGTGGCATGGTACATTTTTACAGGGAAATGCGCCAAATTTCGGTAGCCAATCTTCATTCAAGAATCCGAGTTAAAATGCACTAATCAACATTTGCAAACAGACCAAATTGTGGATTTTTCGAATTTGGCACCTTGGATTTGAAGTAGCAAAAGGAGCGGAAAGAGGTATGTAAGACTTCACCCTTCTTTACGGCATGTCTTAGACGCATTACTAAGCCTGATACGAGCCTCTAGGACAACCCTACTCTCCTAATCCGCACCTAAAGTTTCCCCTTTTCATTCAGGGAATTGAACTAGAACATGTGTAAAATGTTCGGAAAACCTTTCCAAGTCCCTAGGAACTTGCATAAAGAGGACCCGAATACTTTAAGATCCTCATAAGTAACGTCATGACACGTAACATATGTAAATTATGTACGCTATCTTATTTGGCCCGATAAGTGGGCCCATTGTTCCTGATTTTCTCTATCGCTTCGTTTGACTTGTTTTGGAATAGAATCCTAAAGGAAACTTTCGATCCTCGTCCCGATTATTAACGGTAGGTTCAGCACTATCCTAATGTAAAAGAAAAAAAATGTCTACGATGACCGTAATAACGACGGATCGAAAATAAAAAATGCCTACGATAGATATCTTGACGATATGTTCTGCTTATAAAAATGAATATATGGAAATGTTAAACGATTTCTTGATATCGCAATTCTATCATAGAGAATGACTGCCATAAAGGTTCTAAGTAGGTGAAACTATACCTTATGACCCTATTTGATGTTTTTCTCATAAATGACACTTTTCATGTAACTTCGCTCTATGATACACGTATACGTGCATATTGTTTATGTGATACACGATATTGATGAATGTATATGTATATAGGGAATGGGGAAGGGCAACCGTGTCCACCGATCGATTCAGGGGCTTATCATCCCGACGCGGATGCCCGACGAGGGATATGGGAGAGCCTAAAACGCGTACGATATGTGATATATATTATACGTCGGGGACACCGTCGGGGACGGGGGGGGGGGGAGAGCCGATGTATTCGGCGTCTGTGAATGCAAGTAAAGGACACCGTTCTCCGAAATGTTCTGTTCTCTGTGTATGTGAACAAGAAGTACCGTTTTCTGGAAAGAAACTAAGCATGTATGGCATCCGCCTGAAGGGCACTCACTGCTATTAAAAGTTATATCCAACCCGCATAAGCTCCATACGTTCACGGATCGTTATTATTCATACCGCATATGCCTTTATCATGTTACTATTCATGTCTTACATACTCAAGCACAATGTTCGTACCGACCCCTCTTCTTCGGGGGTCGCGTTCGAGCCGCGCAGTGTACCGATGGATAGCGACCGCACGGTAAGATGCTTGGTGGTTGTGCCACTTCCACTTGTTCCTGAGTGTCGCCGAGTCGCATACATGTGCCGATTTTCGAGTACAGTATAGAGACTTTGCGGAGTAGCCGTCATGGGTTTCGGAGTCGGTTTGTATTATGATACGAGTTATATACGATTACATGTCTTATTGATTTAAGAATAACAAAAGGATATTTCAATAATCTGTTTATGCTTACTTGTCTTAGAGGTTTTGAAAAAAAAAAATTGAGTACGTAGTAAGAGTCGACGGTCTTCGCTCGGCTCCCGATTACGGAAATCCGGGTGCCCATCACACCCCGATCAAGATTGGGGGTGTGACAGTCAAATTCGGGTCGGGTTCAGCAGCATTTCTTATCAGAGAGGGTCTTGCATCAGCGTATGTCTCGTAGCACGCGTTTCTGCTCTATCAGCCGAATTTGTAATGTCCATAATTCTCTACTCCGATATTCTATCGATGAACAGTTTGATGCGTTGGAAACTAGACTCGTCGAACTTCATTTTAGGATTTTGTTTCACTTCAAAACACTTCATATGCTATGAGATATTCGTCCCCCAAGTTGGACCAAAATTTTCACACAAAACATTACCCATCCTTTCTCCAAAGTCGTACTACTCCATTTCCTCCACTCATTTCCTTATAAAAACATTTCGGTATACCTTATATACATTCTTCACTCGTTAAATATACTTAATAATGCTTGCTCCTTATATCTCAAAGTGGTTTTACTTAACCCTAACTCAACTACTTATGTTTCAAATTTGATAAGTGCTCTTCGAAGATACGGGGTGTAACAAACATGATCAGTCAATAATAAGAATGTCAAGGAATACAGGGAACCATGTCACAAGTCATAATAAGGCTCAGATAAATCAATTCAACAACAACATAAATGCATAGGTCGTCTCAATCAACAGGAAGAGTATAGATGTCAACTCTTTCTTTCCCATACCATAACAAATACATCTCAGGTTTCAATTCATAAAGTAATGGCGACAAGCCCACAGAATCAGAAATCATACCAACCTAAGTAATATCTAACCGAAGACCTAATCATTCTTTCTCTCGTCAATTCTACTACATATACAATCAAATAATCAAAGTCTAACTCAAGTAAACAATAACTTGCTTTAGATACAGAATTGAAATAATTGCAAGCTACTTCGCTAGCGCTTTCCCCTTTCGTAATGCCTCGGAACGATCGAAGTCTAGCAATATAATGCTAAGTGAGAAACAGACCATCTAATCAAAGTAAGAATAACACTTAGGAAAGAGTATCCAAAATACTCCTAACCTTTTCGAATGGGTGAAACCATAATTTAAGGGTGAATTTATCTTACCCTCAATCTCAACAATCATAGTCTTTCGATTCATGGGTTTTCTAATCACTTTAACCCTTTCAAATCAGATTTTAGGCAAAGCCCCCATTTGGGGTGGAACCCTAAGTATCAACACATAATTCTCACCATAATTAATCAATTTCCCATCCTAGAAAGTGATAACCCACACTTCTAGATAATATAAATGATACTAAATTCAACAATCCACCATTTAATAAAAGGGTTTCATAACTTAGGGTTCTAGGACTTTCTTTCACCATTAGAAGACCTAGGACTAGCATATGAACTTAAAGAAGAAAAGAGAATGAACAAGGTAAAGGTTAGGACTTACCATCAAAGAAGAATCCACCAAAGCTATAGAAAATCACCCTTTTTCTCTCTTGGAAATGTTTTTGGAGTTATGTGGCCAATGCCTCGAAATCAGCAATATAAAAGTGGGTTTTTGCCTCTCGTCGACCGCTGCAATGGTCACTAGATATGCTGCAGCGGTCTCGCAGTAGCAGCCTCACCTACCGCTACGATGGACCTCATTAAACGTTCCGACTGGCCATAGCGTTCAGGACCGTGTAGTAGCCGTCCTGCTATGGCGGTCCACCACTCGCTATAGCGGCTCTCCCCAAACCCAAATATTCGTGGTGGCAACCACCGTCCTGCTGTGGCGGACCCACATCCGCTGCAGCGGTCACACCAGAACCAGAATAGCCTTGTTTTTTACCAAGTCTTTACCCAAAATCCCGACATCAATCCAAGGCCCAGCATACACAAACCAGATATGCACACATATGTAAAAACATACAACGGACTCATCGGTGGCATCAAAATTCCCAACGGACGTCTAATTTACTAAGTTAACCCCCCCCCCCCCCACGAAAATAAAACAAGTTTTCAAACAAGTGCACTTAATAAAATCAAATGCCTTCGCTTTAGGATTCTAATTCTTTAAGTCTTCAGTAGACTCGCTCCTAGCCTCGGAAATGAACCGGTAAGGGAAAATGGTCAAAACGCACATAACAACCTAGCGGGTCATCACACCCGAAGTCCATGTACCAATTGCCACACAGGCCATCATTCTCGCTCTCCGGTAAACACAATCATTCTAGCTCTCCGACAAAGACCTCAGAAGCTATCAGTCATTTTCTCACCATTAGCATCTATTATGTATGTAAATGAAAGGCATGTCAATGCACGGAATCAAATTCAATAACATTGCAAATCATAGATCAATAGATGTATGTCATAAATGCTGAACACAACTCAAGTCGTTACTATTATCCTTCCCTTTTTCATGAGATAAGTGAGATATTAAGTGACAAGATAGATCAATCAATAATCACAACGTATTAGGAAACATGACGACAAGCCCACATAACAACATCCATACCAAGCTAGTGGATTTATCACCACACATGCCCGAAGGCCTATCATGCTTTCCAGTCAATAACTACAAACTACATATGATTCTCTTATTGGATTCTAAAATGATAATTCATAACCTACCTCGAAGCCGAGAAGGAACCACGAACTCGAACCTGGGCCTTCCCCTTCCGAAGTGTCTCCGAATGGTCAAAATCCCGATCCAGATGGAGATTAAGTCTTCCAGAAGCTCTACCGCATCCAAACTCTCCAAATGAGTTCAATCTAGTCAAAATAGTATTCTACAAGGTTAAGCGAGTCTAACGATACCCATATTATTATACTTCTATTCGGAACCCCAAAATGAACCCAAAATAGTCAAACCCAAGCCCCAAGGGCAAAACTGGAATTTTGTTGCAAAATCAGGTTCAATATAGTAAAAATAGTACTCTACAAGTTTAAACGAGTCCAATGATACCCATATTGAAATACTTTTATTCGGAATCCAAAAATAAACCCAAAAAGGTAACCCTGAGCCCGCAAGGGCAAAACTGAATTTTCTTTCAAAATTGATTTACCCATAGCTTAATTATTTTGAATCTATAAAACCCATTAAAAAATCCATCATCTTGATCCTCAAATCCATGATTTACCATTTTTCAACTTTGTCTTCAAAAACCCAATTTTCCCCAACCAAACATGGATTAAAACCATAAACAACGAAAATAATCATGGGAAAACATCAAAATAAAGGTTATATACTTACTCCCTTGTTGAGACGAGAAAAACACCGCAAAAATCACCTCAAACGGAGCTCTAGAACTCAAGATATGCTCAAAATACTAAAATGGACGAAGTCAGAATTTTAAGTACTCAGCGATTTCCGTACCTGTGGACAAAATCTTGCACCTGCACCTACCACGTGTCATCTTCTGACCTGTGGACCATTTTCTGAACCTGTGGACCCCACTTTGCAGGTGTGATGCACCAGCACCAACAACATGTTCCGACACTAAAATGGGCACGATGTCCGAATTCGGCGATTCTTTTTGCTATGGCTCCGTAATTGCGATACGGATCTAATTTTAAAGGTATTTCTCTCAATACGGTACCCTCTATGGCCAAAGAAACGATGTCGAAACTTCAAACACAAGCGCGACACAACCCAGAGGCATCTGAAACTCATCGAAATCTCACCAAAACTTACGGACAAGTTCAAAATCATTTTTATGAACGTGTTGGAACTTTCAAAACATTGAAACAGGCTCGTCTTGACTCGATGCTGACCATCGTCAACTCCAATTCCTTAACTTAACTAGTTTTTCAACCAATTACCCAAATCACACCCAAACCCTTCGGGAACCGAACCAGCGACTCGACTAAGTCATAAATCACATTCCGGACCTAATAGAGTTGACATAACTTTGAAAAAGTGTCATTTACTCTTGGTGTTGACTTTGGTCAAAATTCTTCATTTATTAACTTAAGGATTTCGAAAATATTCTTTTGCTTACCCAAAACTCACCCGAAAGCCTCGGGAATTGCGCTACCATTCCCCGCAAGTCATAAACATCAACATGAAGCTGATGGAACCAACAACTTTCGAATCCGAGCCTTATTTCTTCTTCTGACCATCTTTTTCACCATAAATAGGCATGTTATATATTAAAACCGACTTAATTGTCAAAACAACCACAGGAACTCTAAATTTAGCTCTGTCAATTTCTACAGGTCATAAATAATATTACAAATCTAACGGAATCTTCAGATTGCCAATCAGTGTACATTTTCCCAAAACAAACAATTAATCTAAATAATTAAATATCGGAATTTCCATAATGAAACCTTCTCCCAAAGTGAACCAAATGACATCCGTTTGACTTCAAATTTTGTAAGCAATTAAAAATAATTATTATGTGTCACGACCCAATTCATGGATCGTGCAGGCATGTTGCATGTTACACCTAGCACTTTCAGAGCATGAGTACGCCATGTATTTCAAAGATATTAATGAAGTATCAGAGGCATCCCTTGAAGTTTTTAAAGGTACAAGCCACGGGAGGTACATAACAATGAAGTAAAGGATGAATTACAATCTCGTAAGTCGTAATCTTGAAGGACAACATTGGAACCAAAGGACATGACCGTTATCAAGCATGATTAATGATAAATATCATGTATGGAGAGTTTCGGAAGATTCCGGTACCAAGAAAATCGAAGAAAATAAGTTTGTCAAAAATTTAAAAAAATTGGCAGAATTTTGGATAGAAATTCCGAGTCAACTTTAGAGGAGTATATCTCTTAGTATATCAGGAGTTTTGAAGTGAAACAAAAGCCTAAATTGAAGTTCAGGAAGTCTAGTTTCCAACACAATAAATCGTTCGTCAAAAAGACATCGGAGTAGGGAGTTATGGATATTTCAAGATAAGCCTCCAGGCTGCCAAATGGCTCCCCGTGGGCCCACTTGGAAAGTCGGTGGAACCGACTTTCAAATGATATAAATACCCTATTATTCCCCTTTTTTAATCATTTACACTTGTTTTGAGTTCTAGACGCATCCATACACTTCCCTTAAACACTTATAACCCCTTAAATCAAGAATTCAACAAGATTACACCAAACTAGTTCATAAAAAGTGATTGTTCTATTTTCTACTTGATGTTGTGGTGAGTTTGGTCTTGAAGAAAGTTGGTGTGGCTAAATTTATTTAAGTATAAGGTATGTTCTTCATCCTATCTCTTATGTTGAGTTGATTTGAAGGTTTAACAAGTCTTAAAAGTGAAAATAGTTATGGAGGAAAGGTCATAAAGTGTTGTGTTGTAGTTGTTGAGTTTATGGACTATTTTGAGCATGTTGTGGTTGTGTTGTTGGGCTAATTTACATGTATATGGATGGTATCTAATGTTGTTGGTGTGTTGATGAGATTATGCTTGTTGATTGGGAAGGAAGACAGTGTATATTGTTATTGTATGTTGATAAACATCGTGTGGGATGTTTTATGGAATATTTTGGTATTGACGATGATGATTTTGGTGTTAGTGTTGTTGTTGTTTTGTTGGTTGTTGGTATTGTGATTTTGGGCTAGGGATATAAACAGAGGAGATGCTGTCTGAATTTTGATAGATTATAAAGGGGTTTAATTTGAAAACTTGAGATAAGCATATGACGATAAGCCTAACAGTAGTATGAATTATCTTGAATGTAGATTTACGAGCTTGAAAGGATAATCATTAAGTAGTAGGAGACCAAAAAGATATGTTAAGGCTAGTCCCTTTTTTTTCGAAGGCCTGATTCCTTTCTTGTGAACATATATATGTTTTCCATAACATTCATGTTCCCAAAAGTTAGAAGTTCATGATTCTTAGAGTTTCTTATGATGCCAAAGATAAGTATGTTCCATGATGATAACGGTGATGATGATGATTCCATTTTTGGAGATTCCAAAGCTTATGGATTTGATGCTATTATGAGATTATTGAGCTTATTTCATGATTTCCTTAATTTTATCCATTGTTGTTGATCTCACCTCATAATACTTGTTCCTTCGAGGTGAGATATAGCAATGATGATAATTCCATTTCCAATGCTATCCAAGTTCATCATTCTTGATACTCTCATGACACTATTGATCTCATCTTACGATAGTTGATCCTCAAAGGAAAAATATGGTGACAATGATAATGATGATGATGATGATGATGATGATATGCGTTTATTTATGTACTTTTATATATGTATATATATAGTCATGTGTAGCACCGAGTCCCGAAAGGGCCGGGTACAAATATGACCGAGTCTCGAAAGGGCCGGGTACAGATATGATTGAGTCCCGAAAGGGCCGGGTACAGCTATTGCCGAGCCCTACTGTTGTCGGGTACTGATATTGTATAGATATGTATGTGGATATATGGAAGGTTTCATCTAGAAAAAGGTTAAGTAAGCATGATGAATGTCTTAAGGCTATCATGAGGTATAAACAGTTCTTTTATCTTACGTTATTCTTCGTGCTTTTATCATGTTACTATTCATGCCTTACATACTCAGTACATTGTTCGAACTGACGTCCTTTCTTGTGGACGCTGCGCTCATGCCCGCAGGTAGACAGGTAGACGGACCTGACCTATAGGTGCTTCATCAGTGAAATATCAGGAGTGCTCCATTTGCTTCGGAGCTGTAGTCTATTGTTATTAGTCCTTATGGTCACTTTTATTCTATGTAGAGGCTTGTAGACATGTGTGTATAGTTAGACATTTCATAGCCTTATCAGTGCATATTGTTGTGTGATATTATGGTAGCCGTGTCGGCTTATGACGATAGGCATAGTTGTTGACGATGATGTAAAGCTTTGCCGTTATTTTGTGGTGTATGAACCTAGATTATGATATCTGTGAGCTATCGTTATGGTCCACCCAGAAATGATTATGAGATATATGTTTAGAGGTGCTCGGTGTGTTAGCTCCGAGTGCCCGTCATGGCCCTCTAGTTGGGTCGTGGCATTACACCTCGTAGTTTTATACGTTGAGATTCGTAGGCGTTAGTTGTTCAATTATAAACACTGGAGTTATTTTATAAGGTATGTGAGATTATATGTGCCTATCTTATGGCTATGAGGGTTTAAGTTCATGTAATAGGTTATGGAAGGATTGGAGAATAAATGAATTAAGGAGATTAAGTTTTTGGAACTTTGGAGAAAAGATAGGCAAGGTTTGTATGATAATTTTGGTCTAAATTAAGAAAGTAATAGCTCCTAGTATATTAGGAGTTTTGAAGTGAAACAAAAGTCTAAAATGAAGTTCATGAAGTCTAGTTTCCAACACAACAAACCACGCGTCGATCCAACATTGGAATCAAACGTTATGAGCATTTCAAGACGGACTTCCAGAGAAGGAATTAACCCTGCGCGAATTCGCCTGGAGTGGTACCAACGCAAAGGGAAGCCACTGGGCAACTCTTCGCGAACGCGCCTAATGTGGCCCGAATGCGAAGGGCAAAAATTAAGTCTGTGCAAACCGACTTTAAAACAATATAAAAAGGGGTTTTACCCCTCATTTGCACTCATTAACCCCTCACACCTCTCCCAAACCCCCTAGAACATTCTCCCAATTTCCACCCATAAATTTTAGCGTAAATCAAATGTAATCTCGGGATTTAGGTCCAGATATCGTATAGTTGTGATCATAGTATCGTAATGCGATGAATCTTGGCTTGGATTCAAGGTGAATATTGAAGAGATTATGGTTCTAGTGGGAAGAAGGTAAGAATCTATCCTTATTGATATTAATTTAGATTTATTTAGGAGATAGAGCTATTAAATAGTCGTATAATGAATTTGTTGGTTGAGAAATCGGGTAAACATCGTGTGGGATGTTTTATGGAGTATATTGGTACTGAGAATGATGTTGTTGATGTTAGTGTTATTGTTGTTGGTTGTTGGTATTGTGATTTCAGGCTAGGGATATAAACAGGGGAGATGCTGCCCGATTTTCGGCAGATTATAAAAGGATTTAATTCAAAGGCTTAAGATAAGAATATGACGATGGGCCTAACAATAGTATGAATTCTCTAGAATGTAGATTTACGAGCTTGGGAGGATAAGAGTTAAGTAGTAGGAGACCAAAAACGTATGTTAAGGCTAGTCCCTCTCTTTCTAAAAGCATGATTCTTTTCCTATGATCCCATACATGTTTTGCATAACGTCCGTATTTCCCAAAAGCTAGAAGTTCATGATTTTCAAGGTTCTTATGATGCAAAAGATAGACGTTTTCTATGATGAAAACGATGATGATGATCCCATTTCTAGAGATTCCAAAGTTTACAGTCTTAATGCTATTATGAGATTATTGAGTTTATTTCATGAATTTTTTGATTTGATTCATTGTTGTTGATCTCACCTTATGATAATTGTTTCTTCAAGGTGAGATATAGCGATGATGATTTCTCCATAATATAAATCGAAGGGTACCGACCTTATGTCACTCCGATAAAGTTATAGCTTTTATTTGGGCTCTCATGCATGCTACTTAAATTATGTATGTATATTATAGATGTATATATGGGATATAGGAAAAGGGAGAGGCGTTATATACGCATAACGACCTGATCAGCTGGTATACTATGATATCGTCCCGGACGCGAGATGCCCGGACGCGGGATATATGGATATGGATAGGGCCGTTCGTTCTGCGGTACTATATATAATAATGATATGATATATGGATCGAGCTGCACGTTTCGCATCATTATAATATATGTATGGATCGGGCTGCACGTTCCGCAAAGACTACTATGTTATATATGTATGAAAAATATTTTTTTTAAAAGAAAGCTAAGCATGCATGATATTCACCTGAAGAGGCAATCAGATGTACAGGTTCTCTCTTTATCTGATGTTATATTTCATATCTCTTGTTATGTTGTTATTCATGCCTTACATGCTCAGTACATTGCTCTGACTGACGTCCTTTATTGTGGACGCTGCGTTCATGCCCGCAAGAAAGCAGGTAGACGGATCTGATCCGTAAGAGCTTCACCAGCGGAGTCTCAGGAGCGCTCCTTTTGGTTTGGAGATGCAGTTATTGGTACAACTCTCTTGTATATATATATATATATATATATATATACTTGGGAATGGCAGAGTCCTACCCCATCCTTATGAGTTCATGTTTTCCATATAGAGGCTCGTAGATAGATGTATGTAGCTAGGTGTCCCATAACCTTATTAGTTCATATTACTGTATAATATTTTGGCGGCCTTGTCGGCTTGTGTTTATGGGCATAGTTATTAATGATTATATAGAGATGTGCCATCATCTTGTAATATATGCCCTCACAGAGTATGATATCCATGAGCTATCTTGTGGTCCACCTAGAAATTATTATGTATGTTCAGAGGTTCTCGGTAGCTTAGTTTCGGGTGCCCGTCATGGCCCTCCGGTTAGGTCGTGACAAAAGTGGTATCAAAGCAGTTCGTCCTAGGGTTTGTCTAAGAGCCGTGTCTAGTAGAGTCTTGTTTATGGGTGTAAAGCGTGCCACACTTATAAACAGGAGGCTACGGGGCATTTAGGAATGATTGACCTTTCTTTCTTATCTTAGATCGTGCGATAGAGCTATGTTATCATGACTCCCTTTTCCTAATCGTGTATCATGATTTCAGCGATGCCTATGAAGAGAAAAACAATAACGGCCCAGAAAGGCAAGACAAAGGGTTTGAAGGAGGATGGAACGGGAGCCACCGGCTGAGATAGCGAAAGGTGAGTCCCATCACGAGGTTCCATCTCGGACCTCTCTTACACCACCCATTTCAAAGGAGCATGAAGGGGCCTCAGCTCTGGCTCCGATGCCCCCAGTTCCTCTACCAAATGCCTCAGGTCAGCCGATGAGAGAGGCCATTCAGTTGTTGATCCAGTTAGTCGCCGCTTACGCCCAGCGGTAGGGTGCAAGCCAGGGTGATAGAGCGGTCAGTGCAAGAGCCCGTGATTTTATTAGCTTGAACGCTCCAAAATTTTATAGATCAAAACCGAATGAAAACTCGCAAGGCTTTATAGATGAGATGCTGAGGACATTGCGGATAATACATGCTTCTGATACTGAGTTAGTAGAATTGGCTTCTTATAGATTGCGGGATGTGGCTGTCCATTGGTACAACACTTGGATATTTTCTAGAGGGACAGATGCACCTTTCTCGATTTGGCAAGAGTTCGTAGATGCCTTCCTCCGACATTATTTGCCACCGGAGGTTCGACGGACCAGAGCTGACAAGTTCATGAATCTTAGGCAAGGGAATATGAGTGCTCGAGCGTACAGTATTCGCTTTAATCCCCGGCTAAGTATGCTCCAGTCATAGTAGCCGATATGGGGGACCGTGTACATCAGTTCGTGAGTGGCTTAGGGACACATTTGATTAAGGAGTGCCTGATAGCCTCACTCTATGAAGGAATAGATATCTCTCGTATTCAGGCCCATGCCCAGAATTTGGAAGAACAGCAGCAACCGCAAAAGGGTGATCATGATTGTCACGACCCAGCCCCGTAGGCCGTGACTAGTGCCCGAGCTGGGCACTCGTACCCACCTATCAACTATAATCAGATCATAGCAAATATAATAGGAACTTATACGTACAAAGAAGGCACGGCATCGCGCACACATATATACATATATCATATATACGACCGAGGATATACGAATACAAACACAACCGAACAAGGCTACCCACAACCCACATTTATGTCTACGTGCCTCTAAGAGTAATACGAGAATCATATGACGGGACGGGGGCCCGCCGTACCCCCCCGAATAGACATATACATAAATACAACAAAAGAATGTTGTACCAAAGTGTAGTCTCCGAACAAAGCAAAGACTCCAAAACCGGCGAGTAGGAGTCCTAAGCTTGCGACTCACCCAAACAAGTATCCGCACTGCGCGCATGAAAACGTGCCCCCGAAGAAAGGGGGTCGAGTACGGAATATGTACTAAGCATGTAAAGCACGGAACACAATAGATATAATCATAACCGAACTGAAATTTAATAAATAAGTATAGTAATCAGAAAATCTGAAACTTGCCTTTGAATCATGTATCATTCGTATCAATATCATATCATCAAATCATTATATACATATATTATACTCGGCCCCCTCCAGTGAGGGACTCGGTGAATGAAATCATATAATCATCATGCATAGTAATCATATAACCATATATATATATATATATATATATACCGTACCCGGCCCTCTAGTGAGGGACTCGGTGAATAGGATCATCAGATGCCATCCTGGCCGCCACCCCATATCATCACATCATCATATCATCATATAAATATATATACCGTACCCGGCCCTCTAGTGAGGGACTCGGTGAATAATGCAGTAAAACTGTGCACGAATACGTACCCGGCTCGGGACTCGGTGAAAGATGCATTGAGGCATGCACGAGCAGAGTAGTGAGAAACCATATGCACATAAATCATTCCAAAGACTCGATGAAATAAATTAAGCGAACTATCATTTGAAAATCGGGGCAATAGTTATATCACATACCTTTCGTACATCACTCGGAATATATCAAACTGAACTTTAGAAATCATAGCCACGTGTTGGAATCATACACATAACAATCCTCATTTTAGACTCGGTATATAATAAGTAATCATACTCGGGGGTCGGAATACTAAGCATATTAGGTTCTTTCCAACAAACCATTAGAACTATACACAGGAACGTCTCGGGGGCCCACGGACAAGTATCGAACCAATCCGAGCCCACCTATGGAAGTTAGAGTCATCATACCCTACGGAACCTTTTACGAGCATATCAAGGCGATCCGAGCCCTTTTGTGAAAGTTACGGCCGTTCGTAGTTTCGGAATCTTTTTAAGAACAAAATTTCTTATGTAGCATTTAAAATTCAATCATACAAAGGACACAAGGATCATGACATGACTACATTAAAAGGTTAACATCAAGAGGTGAATAAAAGTCGCAAACACGCTCGGATCGTAAGAATAGAATTACCTCGGAGCTCATATGATTCTTCCCTTACGTCTAAGACATGCCAAAGAAAGAAAGGGTGAGCTTTACATACCTTGTCCGCTCTCCGAGCTAATCCAAACTTACGTCGTGGACTTCCCAAGATCTACAATACGCCATTAAATGCCAAACATTAGGTAAAGGCACTTAAGAGTTCAATTCCAACTAACACTTAATTCTACCGAAATTTGGGCAGCATTTCCCCTGTAAATGCAACACCCCGAGAATTCAACTCGGCCAAATTCATCAACAACCATACCAACAACATACTAACAGCATCAATAATCAATTCTAAACGTATTCTAACATAAGCAACCCTTTACTACATAATTCAACAACATTCATTATATTCAAATCAACCTCTTACATTCAAACCAATATTCATGCTCATACGTTCATTTACTAATCCGGAACCATTCCCACAATACTCAAGAACACTTTAAACGATTCATACAATATTTCAAACAATCCAACCACACCACCACCTTTCCCGAAATCTCCCCAACTCAACATAAACAACACTAACACATTTCCTTCTTCCAAAACTCATAAACTACACCAACAATCTATACGTTAACAATGTCATTACCATAAATATAAAATCTACATAAGAATCACGTGAACTTCTAAATCAGCCCACAACAATTACAACTTCAACTTGATTCATTAAACTTCCATTATCATCATAGAATCCATAACAACAACAACTAAAATGCTAAATAAAATCAATTCATTCCTTGCTACCCAAGGGAGGGGGTATTCGGCCACCACCCTAATACCCCATATTCATGACTCTCATCCATTTCAATACACTACAACACTAAACATGCAAAATAGAATTAGTTCATCACCTCAACACAACACCACACACACACGGCCAAACACTTACACACACGGCCTCACTTCAACATGCCGTATTTCATGAAATTCATCCATTTTCACACTTCACAACATACACAAACCATGCATAACATATAAAAGAGAAGATTGAACCATACCTTCTTCACCCAACTCTTCCACTCGGCTAGGAATAAATTTCGCAAGAATAAGCGTTTTGTTTGTTCCAACGACTACTCCACATTGTAGAGGACCTTCCAATTGGTAGAAAATCTAGAAGAAACTATTTTTTTGTGGTCAATTTTTGGACTCCAATTTTTCTCCTTCCATGGCCGAATATGGCTTGGTCTTTCTCTCCAATGTTCTTGAAATTTCTAAGGGTGGGAATATTGAAGATCACTAATTAGTCATCTTTGCTCACTTATATTAGCCATCCATATGGCCATGGCCCACACCTCATGTGGCCGGCCACATGGTCTTTTATTTCTTGAATTATAACTTTTTTCCACAATACACTTTTAGTCCCAAATTTCCTTAATATTCCATACCAACCAAATCACAAGTAACTTATGTCTTAAAACAAGATCGTAGTTCAAAATCTCCATTCCTTCTCCCGGAATAGTCTTGTCACTAACTTATCATGGTTAACTCGGATTGTCCCAATGCACGAAATGCGGGATATAACATCCTTCCCCCCTTTAGAACATTCATCCTCGAATGTTCAACTAGTCTTATAAAATCGTATAAGGATCTTGGGGGGGGGGGTCTCCTCTATTGCCATAGTATGCAATCCTATCTACCGATCGTATTTCTTCTTTACCTCCTCTTCAGCTTCTCAAGTCATCTCCTCCTTGTTATTGTTTCGTCGCACTACTTTAACGGGGCCACGTCTTTAGTACACACCCCTCTGACCTCACGAGCAATGTGATAAGGTCAATTATGTCTCGGGTCAAGCTTCTCCTTCTCATCGAATCTCATTACACCTCCCAAGGGTGATGTCCCCAAGCGTATCCACACGCCAGTTTGGGATTCTAAGTGTCGACGCCGTTGGTCGTCGTATGATTTCTCTCGTTTTTGAGCTGCCAACAGCCATTCCCTGTTTTATAATTCCGCCAGAGGTTGGCGTATAAATTCATCTTCCTTCAGTAGCCCGCCAGTTCCAATCGTTTCGCCTAGATTATCTCATAGTCTCCTTTACTCAATTCATGTCATTCCTCTATATTTAATTCCATCTCTTTTATTGTCCCTTTGTTCAGGTCTTGCTTTCAACGTCCCGATCACGCATTGTGTGGCAGTCTTTACAAGAATATGCGAAGGTGCTCAATTTAGCCCAAAAATGCCTTAGCACGGTTTCATTAATCCTCACGTCTGTCTCACTTTATCTACGCCTTTCTTTCCCTATAACCGATATCAAAATAGATCTTTGGTCCAACCATAGCCATGTCCCGTTTGTCCTCAGGGTTCATTCTATCTCGGTAACCTAGTTTAAACCCTCTTTACATCTTTCCTTAACGCACCCAAACTATTATCACCATATTGTTATTACTGAATCCAAGCTTTCCTCCTTAGATATTCGCTTGCTCTCATCCTTAGCACATACATGTTCACAGGTATCATAACTACGCTTGTATGACTTGTATAGAATATATCCCATCTTATTTACGGCCTGTTCTTCTCCTGGTTCACTCTACTCCACATATTTCTTCTGTCCTAACATTCGCTTATGGCCTATCCTGTCCTACTCTTTTCCCTTCCTTTATTCATTCCTCTGACGTTTTCACCTCTAACTATAGGAAGTTTTCTATTTTTCCACCTTACAACTCATTGGTCGCAGTGCCATTAACGAATAACCCTATTGCTCACATTTTTGTCTCTAATCCAACACCGTAATGTTACCTTTCACAGCATCCCTGTAAGTTACTCGTCGTCGTTCTCTTGTCATATTTTCCTCTAGGCTTCTGCTCCCCAGTGTCATATCACCCAATATCTCTACAATTGTTCCACAGTACTATCTCACTTACCACCCTAGCTTCTACCCCTTTTTCTGACTTGGGTCCTACTAACTTGTCTCGGCGAGGAATCTTACCTTCAGCCGGGTATCCGTATCAAATACGTTGTGGTATTGATTGTCTCTATCTGGCACTTACACCTCTCGCACCCGCTTCCCCCCTTTAGGGGTGTACTTAGGCTATTACCCGATTATATTCTGCCCTATGTCTGCATTTTTCCCGCTCTCAGTTAGGCGGCACTTTTATTCCAACATTCTGCCCCCTTTGCCGTCCTTCTACTCACTTTCTTTCTTTTCCGAATATCATTATGTGAATGCTTTCCAAGCTTAACCTATAGTGGAAACAGCATCAGCTTGCCTTGTGACATTTGGGCCATTTATTTTTCTTTTCATTCAAGCTTCGTTACCCTGTCCGATTAATGCTAATATAATCGCGTCCACCTCACCGCATGACTTTCATCACATAATTTGGGGCAAATTAAAGTCTTAACGGATTTTGAAACGTTCTCGTAACATGCTCCCCTCGGAACTAGAAAGGGTTTCTTACCTTTCTGACGTCACAATTATTATTCTAGCCCTTTTTTAATCCTTAACATTCACTTTTTGCCCACGGGTGCAGCTATTAAATAACATTCATACAGTAAGTACACATACATAAAAATGTTACAATAAAAGGTTTATATACACATCCGCATTCGGTGCCGCCTCCGGATCCTCGTCTCTCGCCAAAGCATATATCTTGTTCGAAGGACCGCCGGAATCGGGAGCTCCGCCGCGGCCTCTGCCACGGCCTGGGTGCGGCAAGCCCCCGCCCCGTAGGGCGCGCCTTACGAAGATGACGAACCAGCACCCGACCCGATAGGTTGAGCTACACCACCAGGGCCATCCTTGTACGGACACTACCTCATAATATGGCCTTGACGGCCACAAGAAAAACAAGCACCAGTGCCGAGACGGCATTCCCCAAAATGAGGCCTACCACAACGAGAACACCGGGGCAATGGTGGCTTCGTCTGACCGGAACCTCTGTCCACCTGCGGCCCTGAAGCTCTGGAGCTCTGACCGGCTCTTGAATACCACAGCCCGCCGGCCTCCTATCCGCGAACCGTGGAGGTGTACTCTGGGCTGGCCGGGAAGGATATCTACCATACTGCTGCTGAGGCTGCCTGCCTCAAGACTCCCCAGAATACCCAACTGATCTAGCCTCTTGGGTTGGCCCCTGTCATAGTCTCTGTCGGGCTGACGCCCCCTATGTCGCTCCTCCATACCCTGGGCATACGCCTGTACCCGTGCAATATCCATACCGGGCTGAGAAGCTATCGCCATACAACTATTGATCAAGTAAGGATCTAGCCCCATCACATACTGATGCACCCCCGTCGACCATATCGCCCACGATGGTAAGGCGCATATCTAGCCGGAGAATCAAACTCGAGGCTATACTCCCGGACACTCCTCGTCGCCCCCGCTCAAATGTAAGAATCAGAACCCCGGCTCGCCTCGTCTGCGGGGCGAGAAAATGGCCAAGAAAGGCCTGCGTAAACTCGGCCCACACCGTTGGAGGAGCACCTCGCCCTCGACAACTCCCGGGGACTCGTACCGGTTCGTGGTACTACATCATACAACCGATACGATGCAAACTCGACGGACTCGGTCTCGGAAGCCTTAATCAACCGCAACATACGCGCATCCGTTCGATGAACTCTGGGGGTCCTCCTCGGGCTTTGACCCGAAAAACTGCGACGGGATTACGGAGTCGAGAATAGCGGTGCCCTACGGCGTCCGCCGTGCCGTCCGCATGATCATCTCCTAATCCATGTCCGTGAACCTGCCCGCCACCAATCTAGTGAGCGGTGAACTGCGTCTCTCATAGCCCTGTCCTCCGCCCCACGGCCGAGAGCCGGAGGCTCGGCACTCGAACCTCGGGGGAGCGGCGGGGAGCCGCCCCGCGACTGCGGCCGGCCGTGGCACTCCAAGTCCCTTTGACAATGGCGGTGTAGCGAACCGGCCGTCGGGGGCACAATCTCGAGGCTGTGTGCTCGACGGGCCCTAGTAACTCGCCGGGCCTGGCTGGTCTCTCCCGCTGCCGTAGACTTGCCCTTCTGGGCAGCTGTCGCCTTTCTCGGAGGCATCGCTGAAAACACAACAATTCGTTAGGGAGGAGTCATCCTGATAACATAGCTCTACCGCACGATCTAAGATCAGAAGGAAAGATAACATCCTAAATGTCCTGTAGCCTCCTGTTTATAGATGTGGTGCACGACACACCGATAAACAGGACTCTACTAGACACGGCCCGTAGACATTCCCGAGGACGAACCGCTGCGATACCACTTTTGTCACGACCCGGCCCGTAGGCCGTGACTAGTGCCCGGCCGGGCACTCGTACCCACCATCAACTATAATCGGATCATAGCAAATATAATAGGAACTTATACGTACGTGAAGACACGACATCGTGCACACATATATACATATATCATATATAAAGCACGAGGATATACGGAAAACAAACACAGGCGAACGGTACTTCCCACAACCCACTTTTATGTCTACGGGCCTCGGGCAGAGTAATACGAGAATCATATGACGGGACGGGGGCCCCGCCGTGCCCCCGAATAGACATATACATAAATACAACAAAAGAATATGTACCAAAGTGTAGGCTCGAACAAAGGAGCACTCAAAACCGAGTAGGAGTCCTAAGCTGGCGGCTCACCCAAATAAGTATCTGCACCTGCGCGGCATGAAACGTAGCCCTCGAAGAAAGGGGGTCAGTACGGAATATGTACTGAGCATGTAAAGCACGGAACACAATAGATAGAATCATAACCGAACTGAAATTTACGGAAATAAGTATACTAATCAGAAAATCAGAAACTTGCCTTTGAATCATGTATCATTCGTATCAATATCATTTCATCAAATCATTATATACATATAGCGTACTCGGCCCTCTAGTGAGGGACTCGGTGAATGAAATCATATAATCATCATGCATAGTAATCATATAACCATATATATATATATATATATACCGTACCTGGCCCTCTAGTGAGGGACTCGGTGAATAGGATCATCAGATGCCATCCTGGCCGCCACCCCCATATCATCATATAAATATATATACCGTACCCGACCCTCTAGTGAGGGACTCGGTGAATAATGTAGTGAAACTGTGCACGAATACGTACCCGGCCCTGGACTCGGTGAAAGATGCATTGAGGCATGCACGAGCAGAGTAGTGAGAAACCATATGCACATAAATCATTCCAAAGACTCGATGAAATAAATTAAGCGAACTATCATTTGAAAATCGGGGTAATAGTTATATCACATACCTTTCGGACATCACTCGGAATATATCAAACCGAACTTTAGAAATCATAGCCACGTGTTGGAATCATATACATAACAATCCTCATTTCAGACTCGGTAAATAATAAGTAATCATACTCGGGGGTCGGAATACTAAGCATATTAGGTTCTTTCCAACAAACCATTAGAACAATACACAGGAACGTCTCGGGGGCCCACAGACAAGTATCAAACCAATCCGAACCCACCTATGGAAGTTAGAGTCATCATACCCTACGGAACCTTTTACGAGCATATCGAGGCGATCCGAGCCCTTTTGTGAAAGTTACGGCCGTTCGTAGTTTCGGAATCTTTTTAAGAACAAAATTTCTTATGTAGCATTTAAAATTCAATCATACAAAGAACACAAGGATCATGACATGACTACATTAAAAGGTTAACATCAAGAGGTGAATAAAAGTCGCAAACACGCTCGGATCGTAAGAATAGAATTACCCCGAAGCTCATATGATTCTTCCCTTACGTCTAAGACATGCCAAAGAAAGAAAGGGTGAGCTTTACATACCTTGTCCGCTCTCCGAGCTAATCCAAACTTACGTCGTGGACTTCCCAAGATCTACAATACGCCATTAAATGCCAAACATTAGGTAAAGGCACTTAAGAGTTCAATTCCAACTAACACTTAATTCTACACAAATTTGGGCAGCATTTCCCCAGTAAATGCAACACCCGAAATTGACTCGGCCAAATTCATCAACAACCATACCAACAACATACTAACAGCATCAATAATCAATTCTAAACGTATTCTAACATAAGCAACCCTTTACTACATAATTCAACAACATTCATTATATTCAATTCAACCACTTACATTCAAACCAATATTCATGCTCATACGTTCATTTACTAATCCGGAACCATTCCCACAATACTCAAGAACACTTTAAACGATTCATACAATAATTCAAACAATCCAACCACACCACCACCTTACCCGAAATCTCCCCAACTCAACATAAACAACACTAACACATTTTCTTCTTCCAAAACTCATAAACTACACCAACAATCTATACGTTAACAATGTCATTACCATAAATATAAAATCTACATAAGAATCACGTGAACTTATAAATCAGCCCACAACAATTACAACTTCAACTTGATTCATTAAACTTCCATTATCATCATAGAATCCATAACAACAACAACTAAAATGCTAAATAAAATTAATTCATTCCTTGCTACCCAAGGGCGGGGGGTATTCGGCCACCACCCTAATACCCTATATTCATGACTCTCATCCATTTCAATACACTGACGCTAAACATGCTAAATAGAATTAGTTCATCACCTCGACACGACACACACACACGGCCAAACACTTACACACACGGCCTCACTTCAACATGCCATATTTCATGAAATTCATCCATTTTCACACTTCACAACATACACAAACCATGCATAACATATAAAAGAAGATTGAACCATACCTTCTTCACCCAACTCTTCCACTCGGCTAGGAATAAATTTCGCAAGAATAAGCATTTTGTTTGTTCCATCGACTACTCCACGTTGTAGAGGACCTTCCAATTGGTAGAAAATCTAGAAGAAACTATTTTTTTGTGGTCAATTTTTGGACTCCAATTTTTCTCCTTCCATGGCCGAATATGGCTTGGTCTTTCTCTCTAATGCTCTTGAAATTTCTAAGGTTGGGAATATTGAAGATGACTAATTAGTCATCTTTGCTCACTTATATTAGCCATCCATGTGGCCATGGCCCACACCTCATGTGGCCGGCCACATGGTCTTTTATTTCTTGAATTATAACTTTTTTCCACAATACACTTTTAGTCCCAAATTTTCTTAATATTCCATACCAACCAAATCACAAGTAACTTATGTCTTAAAACAAGATCATAGTTCGAAATCTCCATTCCGTCTCCCGGAATAGTCTTGTCATTAACTTATCATGGTTAACTCGGATTGTCCCAATGTACGAAATGCGGGATATAACAATGATTCTGATAGAGAGTATAGAAAAAGGGCTAGATCTTCTGGTGCTGCTAGTGAGTATAGAGGAGGGCAGAGTGTTACACCTCGCATTTTGGTACGTTGAATATTCCGAGTTAATGTCGGGAAGTTAAGGACAATTTTAGAATGAGTAAGTTGTTTATTCATCCCTTGCATTGGAATGGAGCGTTAAGGATAAATTTGGAATAAGAAAGTATTGGAAGCCGAAAGTTGGAAAAATAATTTTCATGGAATGGCCAAAAGGCCAAGGTAGCCGTGGGCCCCACCTTATGGTTGGCCAATATTTTCATGCCAAGGAGTGACATATGTGTACATAATATATTTGTGGAATAAGTATAGTCAAGGGATGACCAAGTTAATTAATTAATTAGTCATCCATTTTATTCTAGGAAAATTCAAGGAAACTTGGAGGAAAGAAAGAAGAAAAATCTAGAAATTTGGAGAAAATTTGAA
>NW_026713712.1:0-25986 GCF_029784015.1 Lycium ferocissimum | reverse complement strand
TTGGTAGGATAATTATCTTGCGAAGTTAATAGAAACCAAATTCTAGGTGCAATAACAATTGAAACCACTTTAAAATTAGAAGGTGATTTACAATTGGCGAAGGATGAAGCTAGAGAAGACGCTTCAAAGAACATTAATTTACTGATATTGCTAAACACTTTATTGGAGAACCAAAAACTTTTCCAAGATAGGAGTTTAGAATTATTAAACAATCTTAGGTGCCCCAAATTAGATGATTTTAGGTGGTACAAAGTGTCACACCCTTAATCCGATAGGGTGTGATGGGCACCCGACCCTTACCTAGGGCCGAGCGAACCCACTGACTCTCATGACACTTACAATCATACTGGGCTGAGCCCTTAAGTCGTGTTTAATGAAAACATAACGAAAACCTTACCAAACATACTTTTGATCTTTACGAACTCAAATAAAATCTATAATCATAGAAACCGTAACATAATACATAACGATACACCGGCTTTTTGGAGCCACTTATACAACCGACATACTGTTGTACACATGACACTGTCTGCAAAGTCTCTAACACAAAACATGATACCATAACATAATACTCTGACTCGGCAGCACTCCGGAGCAATGGAGCTCGCCAATCCCGCTGGAACATCTTCTACTAATATCTTCAGCTCATCTGGGTGTACCTGCGCGGCATGAAACGCAGCCCCCGAAGAAAGGGGGTCAGTACGGAATATGTACTGAGTATGTAAAGCATGAAATGTAGTAGGCGGGATCATGCCGAAGTAAAGAGTACGAAAATCGTAAGACTTGCCTTTTGAAAACATAAATCATGCATGTCAATTTCACAAAATCATTGTAAAAACATATAGCGTGTCCCGGCTCTCTATGGAGGGACTCGGTGCGTAAAATCATAATATGCATATATAAAGTATACATATATCGTGCCCGCCCTCTAATGAGGGACGCGGTAAGTAAAATCATACATCGTCATGTATGTACGTGCATGTACATATATATATACATATACGTGCACCCGGCCCTAGTGAGGACTCGGTGAATAGCGTGTCCCGGCCCCGCTAGCAAGGGACTCGGTATGCCATCACCGGCCTCCATCCCCATCACATCATCATATATATATATAGCGTGTCCCGGCCCTAGTCTCTGAGGGACTCGGTGAATAATGCGGTGGAGTTGCACGAACGCGTGTCTGCCCGGTCTCGGTGAAAGACATATTGAGCTTCGCACGAGCGAGTAGTGAGAAACCATATGCACATAAATCATTTCCTGCAGACTCAATGAAGTAATCATAAACGAATCGTCATTTGAAAATCGGACAATAGTTATATCAAAAATCTTTCGGACGGTACTCGGAAACATATCAAATATCATAAGTATATCAAAGTATCGTAGGGACCATGTCGTATATCAAATCATTCCAAGCCCGCCTATGAAAATCAAAGTCATTATATGTTACAAAACTTTCTACGAACGTTTCAAAGCAATCCGGTTCCTTTTACGAAAGTTACGGACATTTCTAGACATAGGATTCTTTAGGACAAAACCGGTTATACGACATTCTAATCCAACCATATCGGAGACATAAAGACCGTAGCATGACCATATTATGGATACTAACATCAATAAGCAATTATAAATCATGAACATGCTCGGAATTTAAGAGCGGAATTACCTCGAAACTCGTGTCATAGCCTAATTACAACTAGGACATGTCAAAAGAAAGAAGGAAGTAGCTTTACATACCTTAGCCGCTTCCCAAGCTAATCCGAACTTACGTCTCGACTTCTCATGATCTACAATAATGTCATTAGGTATCAACCATTAGCCATAACACTTAAGAATCCAATTCCAAATTAACACTTTGTCTACAAAAATTTGACAAAGATTTCCCTATGCTTCAACATCCCCGAGAATTCAACTCGGCCAAATCAACAAAAACCAAACCAACAACCATGCTAACAATATCCATGATTGATTCAAAACGCATTCTGACATTAATAATTCCTTTTTACACAATTCAACAACATTTCATTTATATTCAAATAAACTACATACGATCAATTCAATATCAATGCTCACATATTCAATTACTAATCCGCAATCATTCACACATGATTTAAGAACGTTCCAAGCAATCCATACAATATTCAAAACAACCCAACCAATAAACCATTCCACCCGAATTCTTCCAACTACATTAGGAACATCAATAACACATTTTCTTCTTCCAAATTCATAAACTATATCACAATTCCATACGTTAGCATTATCATTTTCATCAATACAAGAAATCATATTACCATCCCATTAGCCTCACCCTCTGACGTTAAATCTTCTCCCAAACAGCCCACACAATTTACAACCTCCACTTGAACCATTAAATCTTCATTTCCATCATAGAATACATAACAACAATGTTATATCCCGTATTTTTGAACGTCGGATTATTTGTAAGCTGAGGTGGGGCCCACACGTTAAGATTTTTTTTTGGAACATGTGACAAGTTATATGAATCACATATGTAAAGTTAAACACAACTCATGAAGGACCCTTGGGCCAAATCAAAGTGGAAGCCCACCAAACGAATATTTTTAAGTAACATTTTCGGGTGACCTGACTTCGAGGGGCAAAAACGGTATTATAAGTTTGGAATTTGGAAAAATACCAAGAAATAGAAGTTGTAGATAATTGAATTAGATTTCCAACCATAGGTTGTGGGTTCCCAGGTGACGTCGGTACAAGGAGATATGGACGTTTTAAGGTCAAAGGTCGGTGGGCTAGGCCCAACTCGGGCCCAACCGGGTTAGGCCCATGACCCATGTTATTTAAGTGATATTTCATCCCTTCCCTCCTCATTTTAAGACCTGGAACAACCAGAAAATTCTGGAGAGATAGAGAAAAAGGCCTTGGAGAAGAAAAACCAATTTTGACCAAAATCCGAGCGCCGAATCCCGAAGCCCATGAAGGGAAAAGTGTTTGTACGTTGCGTTGTCTTCAATTTGAGCTAAAAATCAACCAAGGAGGAGAGTGATAACATGGTGGCTGCCTACTTAAGGTAATATGAAGGTTCCTTTTCATTGTTAACAAGTTTATTTAAAGATTTAACGGATTAGGACGGAAGAAATAGCGATATAAATTCGTTTGTCGGTGTTGATGTGGTAGCCGTATAGGGGGCTGTTTTGGTGGGGTATGATGAGCTAATTTTATTTAGTATTTTGATTGTTGTTGTGTTGTGGATTTCATGTTGTTAAATGAAGATTTAATGGCTTGAAATAAAGTTGTAATCGTTTGCGGATTATGGAAGAAGTTAATATGACATTAGTATGGTTTCTTATAATTGTAGGAATAATGTTGCTAATATGTAGAATGTTGGTGTAGTTTATGAATTTGGAAGAAAGAAAATGTGTTGTAATTATTCTTGTTGGATTTGAAAGAATTTGGGTAGTGTATGTGTTGGTTGAACCGTTTGAAATATTGTGCGGGTTGTCGAAGTGTTCTAGAATATTGTTGAATGGTTTCGGATTAGTATTTGAATGTGTGAACAATTGTGAATTGGATATAAATGAAATGTTGTTTGATTATGTAAAAGGAGCTACTAATGTTGGAATGTATTTTGAATAAATTGTTGAAGTTGGAGATATGATGGTTGGCATTGTTGTTGATAGTTTGGCCGAGTTGAATTCTCGGTTTGTTGTTGTTAAATTGGCCGAGTTATATTCTCGGGGATGGTATATTTACGGGGAGATGCCGAAATTTCGCAACATAAGTGGATTTACTTGAGAAATTAAGACAAGTGTTGATTCAAGATTAAATTCCTAAAGGCTTATAATCAATGTTTGGTATTTGTGACCAATTGTAGATTTTGAAGCATTTGGGACTTGAATTTGGAGAAGCTAAAGAAGCAGAAAAGGTATGTAAGGCTTACCCTTTCTTTCTCTTGGCATGTCCTAGATGTGATAGGTTATGGTTGGAACCTCGGAGATGATTCTACTCTTAGAAATCCGAGCTTAAATTTGGTCCTTTTTCATTCAATGGAATTGAATTAGATACTTTATGTTTTGTTGGAAAATAACTTAAACACCTTTAACTTTCACAAATGGAACCAAACTACTTTAAGACCTTCATGTGTGGTTCCATAAAGCTTAACGTCCGTAATTTTCGTACGCCACCTCGACGTGATCCGAGGTGGGCCCACAATTCCCGAGACCTAACTGTATTGCTCTATTTGGCCGATTTTCGTACAATAATTAAGGGTAAAATTTTGGCTATCATTCCGAGTTTGTTATGATTCGTATGTATTCTCTGGTATAAGTATCTGAAAATTCTGATACAAGTGTTTTGCTTTGACCATTCGGATATAAATATTCCGATATAAGTATTTTGATATAAGCATTCGACGTAAGTATTTTGATATAAGTATTCGACATTAGCATTCGACATGAATATTCCGATATAAGTATTCGGTAAAAGTATTTTGATTTGGATATGTAATCCGATATAAGGATCCCGATGTGAGTAATCTGTTATGAATAATTTGCTACGAACATTCTGATAGGAATATCTTCTGTAACTCTGATGTTTTGGTTGTCAGACGACAGGGAGTATGATTGTTCTATTGAGTCTTCAGATGTTGGTATGTGTGTGTGTGTGCTCTGTCGGTCCGGATGTGTGCATATGGTTTCGGATTTCGGTATGTGTGTATGTGTATATGTGTATGTGCATGTGTATGTGTGATATTGACCGCTGGATACTTGGCCGCGGTATGTGTGATATTGTCCGCTGGATACTTGACCGCGGGCTGTGACATGACCGCTGGATTCTTGGCCGCGGCATGTGTATGTGTGATATTGTCCGCCGGATACTTGACCGCGGGCCGTGACATGACCGCCGGATTCTTGGCCGCGGTATGTGTGTGTGTGTTATTGACCGCCGGGTATTTGGCCGCGGTATGTGTGTATGATTTGTGTATATGTGATTTTGACAACCGGATTATGATCGGTCGGTTAATGTCACCATATGATATGTTGATTATCCTAGTTGTCTTCGAACCCCTTATGTATGATTTGGATGTCGATGTAAGCACGTTGGTATTCGGACTATTATGCTCGCGTTCGGTACACTTTACTTCGTTTTTACGTATTTTTCTCGCTTTGCATACTCGCACATATTCCGTACCGACCCCTTTCTTCGGGGTCGCGTTTCATGCCGCGCGTACTCCCGCATGATTAGCATCCATTACGAAAGATGTTCCACTGGGGTTGGCAGCTCCGCTTGCTCCCGGAGTGTTGCCGAGTCGAGTTTGTATGATATGCTTTCCGGATGGATGTTAGAGACTTTGCGAGACAAAATACGGGTATTGGTTGTCGGCTCGTGAGCGGCTCCAACAGCCGACGTGTCATTTTGTGTTGATACGAGGTCTATATGTTTACGTATTTTGTATGATTTGAAAGCAACGAAAAAGAATATTTCGAAAGTCGTAGTAAGTATATCATCTTTATTAATTTAGAAAGAGCAAAGGTTATGTATGTAATAAGAGTCGGTAAGGTTCGCTCGCTCTAGGTAAGAGTCGGTTTGCCCATCACACCCTAATAAGGTTAGGGTGTGACAAAGTGGTATCGAGCAGGTGTCCGTCCTAGGGGTTGTCTGCAAAGTCGTGTCCGGTAGAGTCCTGTTTATGGTGTGAAGCGCGCCACATTTATAAACAGGAGGCTACGGGGCATCTAGGGATTGTTGACCTTCTTTTTGTCATAGATCGTGCGATAGAGCCAAGTCATAGGAGAATGAAATTCCATATGTAAGCCTTACATACGACGGAAGGAAGCAAGTAACGATATGGAAAGGTTACAAGGGCAAGTCTGAAAATATTTGTTCTGTTATCCGAACAGAAAGTTCTGGATGGCTAGAAGGTGATATGTAGCCATATGCCCTGTAAGGTATTGTTGGTATTTGCGGCGTACATATTTTGAATAATAAGAATTTGTGAAGGTGATATAGAAGACTGAAAAGGGCAAAACGGTTATTGTACAAGAAGGGACGTGTTACGAATATGTCCCTAATCAGAAACCTTGATTTGCTCCGTATTATGTAGTAAAGGACATACGAGGAAGTGGACGTGATTATACCAGCATTAAGGCAACAAATTCCACCAAGGTTTCGAGGTTAAGCGTGCTCGGTGGGAGCAATTTCGACGGCGACCCACGGGAAGTATGCAAGAAATTTCAAAGATTTAGTTGTGAGAGACAAATGAAAAATTAGAATAGCCTAAGTGAAATTAGGATATACGAGATGGTTGGAGGCCATAAAAGGCCAGGTAGCACGCGACAGTGCCGTACTAGAGAAGAGATGAAAGTACGCTACAACTTTGGAATTAGGACAAAGCTTGAATGACGTTTGGAGGTATTGTGTGGGCTAGTTGATAATAATCGTGTATATACATACGAATGCGTACGATGCCTCATTTGTGATTGTATTAGTGGACACGTATGTCCTAACGACCGCGCTACGGTAAACAAGACCTCGGGCCGAGTAAAGGATACCGAAACCTGAGTGGTGGTAAGAAAATAAATGGTGCAAGTGATAGAAGATGAGCCGCTATTTTCGTTATAGGCCAAGGATAGGAAAGTCTTAATACTCTGATGTTTGAAAAAGAAAGTGAGTGAGTGGATGGCAAAGAAAGAGGTCAAAGTGTTAGAAAAAGGTGAAGAGTAAGGGAACCTCGGTAAGTGAAACCCCGAACGAAACTATCGGTAAAGTACGAGACTATTTGGGGTAAGAACTCAAGGATAGGCACGTGAAAGGAATAAAGTGTGGTAATATAGAGCGGGAGAAGAATATGTGAGACTCGAGAACCGATTTCAATAAGTGGGTTTAAAGTAATAGTGATTATGACAAGGGATGTGAAGCGAGCAAACGAATGATTAAGTCTTGTGATGACATAGACACAAAGGGAAAGAAAGATTTACGGTAAGAAGTTTTCGATACATTATGCGCGAAAAAAAGACGAGGCTACTCGAGGACCGTTGACGGATAAGAATCTCCTTATAAAGGGGGAGAGACCATATTATATTAGAAAGGAATCACAACATCTTCAAATGTTAAGAAAGGGAATTTATTAGCTCGGGGCCGAGTTTGAAACATATCGACGTATCAGAAGAATATATGAAAGGAGTAGAATGAATTGATAATGAAGGTACCGTGAGAATGGACACGGAAGGAAGAATAACTATAAAGGAACCCCACCCGAAGTGCTACAAAACCCCATAAGGTCGCTGAACATTCGAGGACGAATGTTTTAAAGGGGGGGAGGATGTTATATCCCGTATTTTTGAACGTCGGATTATTTGTAAGCCGAGGTGGGGCCCACACGTTAAGATTTTTTTTTGGAACATGTGACAAGTTATATGAATCACATATGTAAAGTTAAACACAACTCATGAAGGACCCTTGGGCCAAATCAAAGTGGAAGCCCTCCAAACGAATATTTTTAAGTAACATTTTCGGGTGACCTGACTTCGAGGGGCAAAAACGGTATTATAAGTTTGGAATTTGGAAAAATACCAAGAAATAGAAGTTGTAGATAATTGAATTAGCTTTCCAACCATAGGTTGTGGGTTCCCAGGTGACGTCGGTACAAGGAGATATGGACGTTTTAAGGTCAAAAGGTCAGTGGGCTAGGCCCAACTCGGGCCCAACCGGGTTAGGCCCATGACCCATGTTATTTAAGTGATATTTCATCCCTTCCCTCCTCATTTTAAGACCTGGAACAACCAGAAAATTCTGGAGAGATAGAGAAAAAAGGCCTTGGAGAAGAAAAACCAATTTTGACCAAAATCCGAGCGCCGAATCCCGAAGCCCATGAAGGGAAAAGTGTTCTTCAATTTGAGCTAAAAATCAACCAAGGAGGAGAGTGATAACATGGTGGCTGCCTACTTAAGGTAATATGAAGGTTCCTTTTCATTGTTAACAAGTTTATTTAAAGATTTAACGGATTAGGACTAAGAAATAAATATATAAATTCGTTTGTCGGTGTTGATGTGGTAGCCGTATAGGGGCTGTTTTGGTGGGGTATGATGAGCTAATTTTATTTAGTATTTTGATTGTTGTTGTGTTGTGGATTTCATGTTGTTAAATGAAGATTTAATGGCTTGAAATAAAGTTGTAATCGCTTTATGGATTATGGAAGAAGTTAATACGACATTAGTATGGTTTCTTATAATTGTAGGAATAATGTTGCTAATATGTAGAATGTTGGTGTAGTTTATGAATTTGGAAGAAAGAAAATGTGTTGTAATTATTCTTGTTGGATTTGAAAGAATTTGGGTAGTGTATGTGTTGGTTGAACCGTTTGAAATATTGTGCGGGTTGTCGAAGTGTTCTAGAATATTGTTGAATGGTTTCGATTAGTATTTGAATGTGTGAACAATTGTGAATTGATATAAATGAAATGTTGTTTGATTATGTAAAAGGAGCTACTAATGTTGGAATGTATTTTGAATAAATTGTTGAAGTTGGAGATATGATGGTTGGCATTGTTGTTGATAGTTTGGCCGAGTTGAATTCTCGGTTTGTTGTTGTTAAATTGGCCGAGTTATATTCTCGGGGATGGTATATTTACAGGGGAGATGATCGCTTAAATTTTGACAGAACATAAGTGGATTTACTTGAGAAATTAAGACAAGTGTTGATTCAAGATTAAATTCCTAAAGGCTTATAATCAATGTTTGGTATTTGTGACCAATTGTAGATTTTGAAGCATTTGGGACTTGAATTTGAGAAGCTAAAGAAGCAGTAAAAGGTATGTAAGGCTTACCCTTTTTTCTCTTGGCATGTCCTAGATGTGATAGGTTATGGTTGGAACCCTGAGATGATTCTACTCTTAGAAATCCGAGCTTAAATTTGGTCCTTTTTCATTCAATGGAATTGAATTAGATACTTTATGTTTTGTTGGAAAATAACTTAAACACCTTTAACTTTCACAAATGGAACCAAACTACTTTAAGACCTTCACAGGTGGTTCCATAAAGCTTAACGTCCGTAATTTTCGTACGCCACCTCGACGTGATCCGAGGTGGGCCCACAATTCCCGAGACCTAACTGTATTGCTCTATTTGGCCGATTTCCGTACAATAATTAAGGGTAAACTTTTGGCTATCATTCCGAGTTTGTTATGATTCGTATGTATTCTCTGGTATAAGTATCTGAAAATTCTGATACAAGTGTTTTGCTTTGACCATTCGGATATAAATATTCCGATATAAGTATTTTGATATAAGCATTCTGACGTAAGTATTTTGACATAAGTATTCTGACATTAGCATTCTGACATGAATATTCCGATATAAGTATTCTGGTAAAAGTATTTTGATTTGGATATGTAATCTGATATAAGGATCCTGATGTGAGTAATCTGTTATGAATAATTTGCTACGAACATTCTCGATAGGAATATCTTCTCGTAACTCGATGTTTTGGTTGTCGACGACAGGGAGTATGATTGTTCTATCGAGTCTTCAATGTTGGTAAGTGTGTGTGTGCTTCCGTCGGGTCCGGATATGTGTGCATATGGTTTCGGATTTCGGTACGTGTGTATGTGTATATGTGTATGTGCACGTGTATGTGTGATATTGACCGCCGGATACTTGGCCGCGGCATGTTTGATATTGTCCGCCGGATACTTGACCGCGGGCTGTGACATGACCGCCGGATTCTTGGCCGCGGCATGTGTACGTGTGATATTGTCCGCCGGATACTTGACCGCGCCGTGACATGACCGCCGGATTCTTGGCGTCGTCGGTACGGTGTGTGTGTTATTGACCGCCGGGTATTTGGCCGCGTATGTGTGTATGATTTGTGTATATGTGATTTTGATGAGGCCCCATTATGATGGCGGTTAATGTCACCATGATATTTGATTATCCTAGTTGTCTTCTCGAACCCCTTATGTATGATTTGATGTCGATGTAAGTACGTTGGTATTCGGACTATTATGCTCGCGTTCGGTACACTTTACTTCGTTTCCGTATTTTTTCGCTTTGCGTACTCGCATATTCCGTACCGACCCCTTTCTTCGGGGGCCGCGTTTCATGCCGCGTGTGCACTCCCGCATGATTAGTACCATTACGCGAAGATGTTCCACCCCGCTTGCTCCCGGAGTGTTGCCGAGTCGAGTTTGTATGATATGCTTTCGGACGGATGTTAGAGACTTGCCCCCGGATTGGTCGGGCTTTCGTGAGCGGCTCCAATGTACCGACGTGTCATTTTGTGTTGTTTATGATTTTTTGTATGATTTGAAAGCAACGAAAAGAATATTTCGAAAGTCGTAGTAAGTATATCATCTTTATTAATTTAGAAAGAGCAAAGGGTTATGTATGTAATAAAGCAGTCGCGGGTTCGCTCGCCTAGGTAAGAGTCGGTGCCCATCACACCCTAATAAGGTTAGGGTGTGACAAACAACAACCAAAAACACTAAATAAAATTAATTCTTCACCCCTACATAACATTGCACATGCACGGCCAAGCACCCACATCCATATTTTCATGAACTTTATTCATTTCCACATACCACAACACACACAACCATCTATAAAACATGTAAAGGAAGTTAAACCTTACCTTTTCCAATCAATTTCTCCACTCGGCTAGAACTTGTGTCGCAAAAACGAACGGTTTTCTTGTTCCAACAACTATTCCACGTTGACGAGGGCCTTCCAATTAGTAGAGAGATAAGAAGAAAATAATTTTTCATGCTCAAGTTTAGGAACACCTTCGGCATCTTGGCCGAAGTCTTCTTCTTTTTTTCCTCCATTTCTCCCTAAGTTTCTAGAATTAGAAATGATGAATTGATCACTCATATATATATATATATATAAGAAGAAAATATATTTTTCATGCTCAAGCCATCTTCATGTGCCCTTTATTTTTTCTCAATTTTTCTCCAATTTTCTAGAAATTTCCTTAAGTTACAAAAGATGAATATTAGTCTTGCTTCATGACTCAATTTTTCCACATGTACATATACTTGGCTCCCACAAATATGTAGTGTAAACATGTGTCATTTCATGGCTTGAAAATATTGGCCAAGTTAGGGTGGGGCCCACGGCCACTTTAGCCATTTGGCCACTTCATGAAATATTTTGTTTCCTCTCTTAGCCCTTAATTTTTTCTTATTCCAAATTTACCCTTAATGCTCCATACCAATAAAAGATGAATTTGCAACTTATGCATTCTTAACAAGACCGGAAACAAATATAACCTTGTCCTTAGCTTTCCACCATTAACTCGGAATATCCAAATGTACAAAATGCGAGGTATAACATCCTTCCCCCCTTTAGAACATTCGTCCTCGAATGTTCAACTAGTATCGTAAAGTCTTTTAAGGATCTTGGGGGGGGGGGGGTTTCCTTATCACCACGGCATGCAATCTCATCTATCGATTACGTTCCTTCTTCATTTTCTTCAGCCTCTCGAGTCGTCTCCTCCCTGCTATTGTTTCACACACGAACTCGAATCCTTATAATCGTACCACAAGTACCTAGGACTTTGCATCTCATTGACAATACCTCCGACAGATCCCCATGTACAGGAATTACGGGGTGTAATACCCTTTCCTCCTTGGGAACAGTTATCTCCCCTTAGGGTTCGATTTTCAGTTGCTTAATCCTCCCTTAAAACATACGTCCGTCTCCTCTCGTTCTTACTTAATTCCTTCATTGCCTGCAATCCACTTTTTCCGCTTCCTTGCCTTCAAGTATTTGACCGGAATTTAGCTAACATTTCACTCTTACCCGAATCTTTGTCTCCATTACTGTAGCATTGACTTATCATTCCATAGCCATCTATCGCCCTACAAGACTTTTTCTTGTTCCCTTGCTCACATCTCTCGATTTCCCCATATTAACGGTCCTTTCGCTACCCCCTTACTCCTTGTTAGCTTTCCGATGCCGACTTTCTACCCTCATAGCTAGGTATAGCTTCACGTTGATACTTCCCGTGATTCCATAGCATATATTCTCACGTTTGGATTACTTAGTGGTCCATAAACCTTCTTCTAACATCCGGTGGACTCTTTTATTTTCCTTCATGAGAGCAAGATTCTTCTCTTCCTTCAAAAATCTTTCCAACTACTCCTCGCTGTTTCTTTTTTTCTCCAACTGTCACTGTTATTCCGAATGTCCTTTTGGGTTCATTCCTCTTTGCCGACATCCTTTCTGTGCCTTTTGCTCGGAAATATTTCTCGCTCTTCACCCTCCTGTCCTACATTAGGTTGCCATCTCTGCAAAAAATGTACGAAGGCATTCAGATTAGCCCAAAGGGGTACCTCAGCGTCGCTTTACTCGTCCTTATGTTCTACCTTGTCTTCCCTTCTCTTGCCTTACAACCGGTATCGCGACAGATCCTTAGTTCCACCATAGGCGCGTCTCATCTGTCTTCAATACTAATTCTATTTTGGATAATTGGCTTAAACCATCGTTCATTTTTCCATTATGTACCCGAAATATCATAATCGCGTTGTTCGTGCTAAGGCTTTATTCTTCTTATCAAGTACTTACTTAGTCTCATTCTTAGTACACCACTACTGACAGGTGGCATCACTATCCTCGTACAACTTGTATAGTATGCGTTCAATCTTAGACATAGTCCTTTCGTCCTCTGGCTCGTCCTGCTCTGCATATCTTGTTCATACCGAAACCCGCTCGTTCTCTTTTGTCATATTTCTTCCCTTTCCTTTAATCGCTCTTGACTCCCTCACTTCCTACCATAGGGGTTTCCTATTCCCTCTTCTTATTACTTACAAGTTGCAATAGCATTAGCGAACACCTCCATAGCCAACATTTTGCCCTTTCATCCGGTATAGCGTCGCTATCCTTCCTGCTATCTCCTAGGTTATTCAATACCATCCTCGTTTCCTACTCTTTCTCTTCATACACGCCCATTTTCTAACGTCCGGTCATTCCGGGTTTCTGCAAAAACTCCTCACACTACCTTAAATACCATCCTGACTTTTATCCGCTTATTGCTAGTTTTCCGATCTTACTAGCTTATTTCAATAAAGGGGTCTTACTTGTAGCCTGGCATCCGTATCCAACACATTATCGTGTCAATTGTTTCTATCTCACCTTTGCACTCCTCTCACCCGCTTCCCCCTTTAGGGGTGTACCTATACCATTATCCGTTTATACTTGCCCCATGTCCTTATCTCCAACCTCAGTTAGGCAGCATTTTTATTCCAACGATAAGTATCCAAATTTCTCTTGGAATATTATCTTTATCCCAACCTATCTCGGGTGCTTCCTTTGGTATCCCCTTGTCATTTTTTTCCGTTTATGTCTATCTTCTATTCTACACACGAGGAATCTTATGCCACCTCTATGTCATACAGGACACTCTACTCCTATATAATTATTTTCTCATTTTTGAAACGTATTCTGTTCGTCCACGTTGATCCGTATCATCCTACCATCTTCTAGACTCATTCTACTTGTTTCTTACTTCCCTATAATTGGTCTTTCCCTCCGTCCCGACACTTATGGCACTCGTATCCTCCGTTACACACGTTATAACCTATTACTACACTGATGTCTCGCTTTCTCCTTACTCCTTCTTTCCGTTAACTCTTTCTCTTCACCGACCTAATCCGCCCGTCCTACGCGATTTCTTATGGTTTCTGCCCGCTCCGCAGGTTCAAATTTTCCTTAGATTAATCCAGGCTTCCCGTTCGCCTCTTACTTCGTATTTGTAAGACTTCTCGTAAACTTCCCGTGGTCACCCATCCCAAAATTGCTCTCATCCTAGCACGCTTAACCTTGGAACTCCGATGAAATACGACGCTTTGACGCTGGTGTGACCGCATCCACCTCACCGCACGACCTTCACCACATAATCTAGGACATATCAAGTCTTATCATATTTCAAAACGACCTCACAACGCATCTCATTAGCTGTCTTATTAATGCCTTCCTATCCGTCACCGTTCTTTTTCCTTCATACCCCTGTCTCACTTGTATCATTACTTCCCGTGACTATAACCTTGTCATATTTTTCTCCTACTCATCGATTCAACCGACGCCTTAATATATTACTCTATCCAAACCTACCCTTTCTGGATCACCTCTTAATATCGCTAGTCCATTCTAAATTCCTTATTACCATATTCCCATCAACCTCCTCGCTTACTATTATCACCGACCTATAATTAACTTATTCCTAAAGGGTAGCGTATCCACACAGTCAAATCCCATCATTACTGTTGACACGACCTTCCCCAGACATATTCCAAACTTACATCTCATTCTCATATTATTTCTAGGAAAATTTGGGCAGAGTCTCCTCTGTATTCCTTACTATCCCAAAACCTGCACGAGAAATACCAGCAATGCCTCACAGGGCCAACACATATACATATATATCATATCATTTCACGGCCACACAGGGCTCCCAATATCAACAATAGTATGAAAATGATTAACTTATCTCGTACATCCAACTTAAATTACACCTGTTACACATTCCTCTTTACTTTCCCTTTCAGTTTTCAACTTTGTATTTCAATCGTACGTCAATACCGTACTCGACGTATATCTTTCGTACCTTTACTTACCTGCGTGCTTTGTAACTTCCAATATCGTCGGTCACCTTCTTCTGTCAATGCCATTCTTTTACTGCAATCACAGGTTAGCGTAAAGAAATCTCATTTCCTATGACTTGGCTCTATGGCACGATCTAAGAGGTGAAAGAAGAGTAACCATCCTAGATGCCCCGTAGCCTCCTGTTTATAAATGTGGCCGGCTTCACACCATAAACAGGACTCTACTGGACACGACTTTGCAGACAACCCCTAGGACGAACTGCTCTGATACCAATTTGTCACACCCTATCGGATTAAGGGTGTGACACAAAGATATGTTTTTAGAAAAAGTTATGATAAGAGAAGACTGCAATAATGATTTCTGGAAAGAAAGATTTATTAGCGGTTTACCATCTTTGTTCGCCGAAAAGGTTAGAACAAAAATTAAAGATAGATTTAATGGAAGAATTCCTTATGAGAATCTTACATATGGTGATATAATTAGTTTTATTAATGTGACAGGACTTGATCTCTGCACAGATTTAAAACTAAAAGAATCCATTAAAAAGGATCAACGCCAATCTCGAACGGAATTAGGAAGTTTTTGTCAAGACTTTGGTTTTACAAAAATATCCGCCCCTTCCAAAAAATCGAGGAAATTAGAAAAAGGATCCAGTTCTTCCAAATATAGGAAAAAGAAAGATCCAGAAAAATCTCATAAGAAGAAGAGATTTAAAAGAACCCCTAAAAAGAATTTAGGTGATACATGCTGGACATGTGGCAAAAAAGGCCATAGATCTAGTGAGTGTAAAGTCAATATTAACAAGAAAAAGAAGATTAATCTTCTAGATATTGATGATAAAGTTAAGGATGAATTATATTCAATTCTTGAAGAAAATGAAAATTCCTCATCTTCTCCAGAAGAAGATAGTGATATTGAATTCACTACAGACAGTAGTTCTGCAATAAATTCCTCAGACGAAGGATGTGATTGCACAGGAACTATATGTACTTGTGGGCAAAATTCAATAAGAGTAATTACTAAAGAATCAAAAGAATTCTTAGTTGATTTAATCAATCATATTAATAATGATGATGTTAAAAGAGAATATCTTATTAAATTAAAAGATATTATTTTTAATAACTCTAGTAATAAACCTTCAATTGAACCCTTTAACATGAAAAGAGTCATGAACAGGTTTGTTTCAAAAGAACAACAACCTACAGTTCAAGATCTACAAATAGAATTAATTTCGGTAAAAAATGAAATTAAAGATATTAAAGGTCGGCTTAATAAAGTTGAGATGGATTACATCACTGATCAAATCTTATCTCAGACAAGAAAAGAAATTCTTGCAGAAGATAATGAAAATGATGCATCCAGTCAATCATCACAAGATTCCAAAAACAATGACGTCATGGATGATGTCACAGATCACAATGATGTTATCCAGACAGATGTTGATAAAACATTAATGATTAAAGCTCAAAGCTGGCACATCCTTATCACTTTAAGAGTAGGTAACATCGTGCTAGAAAAAATAGCATTAGTAGATTCAGGAGCAGATAAAAACTGCATCATTGAAGGATTAATACCTACTAAGTACTTAGATAAAAGTACTGCTAAGTTATACTCAGCTACTGGCGAAAAGCTAAAAATTAATTATAAGCTTTCAAAAGGCCCTTTTGCAGGCTAAAATCATTACTTAAATTAAATAAAGTAAATGCGGAATTAAGAAAATACTTACAAAAAAGTTTCAGGCTTTTTATTCAAACATGGAAAGCTTGAAAGGAAATTTACATCGGGAGAGAGAGAGAGGAGGGAGAGGGGAAGGCTTATTCAGTAACCTGGGGTGATTTTCTGATGCCTTACTAGTTACAACTTGAGAACCTTTTATAGGCCTCTCGGGAAATAATTAACATTCCGGGATGTTTACACGTGGATGGCCGTCTTTAAAGATGCCATTCTCGCTTTATGAAAAGTTGGGGCAGCCGCTTTACTTTGTAAAGTTGTCGGCCACCTGTTTGTCTTCTTTTGAAAAGTTGGACGGCTGCTTTTGTAAAAGTTTGTCGGCCACTTTTCTTCCTTTTGCCTTCTACTTTCTTGAAGAGGCATTTTATCTGAGATCATCATAGTTCAGATATGCTTGAGCTACTCTGTGTGGGTCCAAAGATATCTCCATTATCGTTGTTTGATGATGAAGCGGAATCCAATATGTCACGACCCGTCTAGGGGCCGTGACGAGTACCCGATACTTGTACCGAGCACCCCTTACCTATCATTTCACCTATACCACTTAGTAAGCCGTATGAACGGTGCTGAATTTTTTTTTTCAAACTAAACATTAATATTAGCAGCATCATTATGAACATAGACCAGTTAGCTTTGCTATCACGTTATACATTAGAGCGAGCAATCCAAAACACGAATATCTAACTGTACACATCTGTCTACGAGCCTCTAATCATAGTACACATATACAGAAGGAGGGCCGAGTGCTGTCGTGCCCGAATACATATATACACAAAATAGTACCAAGGAGTGAGGCTCCGACAACCGGAGCGCCGCTAAGTGCCGCCGACGAGGCTTCTAGAACCAAAACCGTCCGTCCGCCGACCGCGCGCGGCATGAAACGCAGCGTCCACAAGAAGGGACGTCAGTACGAATAATGTACCGAGTATGTAAGGCATAAAGGATAACATAGTAAATGAATATAGAGTGTAAGTCATAACAGAATAGATATACGGAACTTATCCTGGTGCGTATAACTCGTACATACGTATATGCCCCGTAGTGTATACCACGCAAGCTTAGCCCATTTTTCATAATACAGTGTCCCGTATCCCCGTATACAGTAGACAAGACATTTCGCAAACAAGACATTTCGCAGAAATGTAGACATTTCAAGAAGCGCACATTTCCCGCAAACAAGACATTTCGTAAGAAAAGACATTTCAAAAAACAAGACATTTTTCTTACTTTTACGTACGCCGAGTACATCAGCCCTCCCACCCCCTCCCTACCGTTGTCCCAACACAAAATGTCATATATATCATATATCGCATATACGCACGCCGCGTACGGCTCTCCCATATCCCGCGTCCGGCATCCCGCGTCCGGATGATAAGCCACCCGAATCGTGGACACAGTTGCCCTTCACCCTTCCCCATATACATATACATTTACATATTCACATTCACATACATATGCCATAGTAAAACATAGTCATAGATATATTCATGGTAGGTACATGCTATTGACATACTCGTCGTAGACATTTACTCATGTTCGACATCGTCGTTGGCATTATAAAATTATGTTTGTTGTTTTAATCATAAAGCTATCAAGAACGTAGAACTTGGATTATGAAGAAAACGAATATTTTTGAAAACATTTATAAACTTTTTAAGAAGAAAAAGTCACGCTTTAAAATCATACTTTCTAACTTTTGAAAATAAGGGCGTTGTAGTCATTCTCTCATATATGGCATCCCTATTGCCATCATAGAAAATCCTTGTTAGCATAGTTACAAGATTTGTCTTTCGATACGAAATAGGAATCAAAAATTTCCATTGGATTCTACTTTATAACGAGTCAACAGAACAACAAGGAAGGATCCGGGAACGAAGGGGCCCACCTCGGTCAAATGAGGCGGCGCGCACCATTTACATGTAATACGTTTCATGACGTCACTTATGAAGGTCTTAGGGTAATCGGGTCTCATTCTTGCCAGTTCTAGGATGTCTAGACGTTGTCTGCACAATTCATGCACTTTTGGTTCAATCTTATCGAATGAATAGTAACTATTTTCAATTGCGGATTTCTGGAGTTAGGAAGGTCCCCGAGACGCGAAATCAAGCCTATACATCTAAGACATGCCAAGAAAGGAAGGGGAAACCTTACATACCTCTTTCTGCTTCTTTAGCTGTTCCGAATTCACGTCACAATCTTGTCGAAATCTGCGAATTGGTCATTTTTACCAAAACTCTCATTAGTATACTTAGAGTTAGAATCTTAAAGAACCACTTGGCTACCGAAATTTCGGCAAAGACTTCCTCTCCGTAAATATACCATCCTCAACATTCAATATAGCCAAATTTCCCATCAATCACAATCCGGGAATTCAAACCCGGCCAAACTATTAACCACAATTCCAACAACAATACTAAAATTTCCATATTCAATCAATTTACTATTTCTTCCAAAACTTTCCAACTTCAATGAAAAAAATAACAACTTTATAATATATATTTCCCGACAACACCATACCAATATCATTGCCTTCCATACATGTAAGAACATGATATTTAATTTACATAAACTCCAACAACAAGTCTCCAACCTCTACCATTTCACTAAAATTATTAAGCTTTTATAGGCAATAGAATCCGCAACACAACAACGACCAAAACACAAAATAAAATTAACTCATTGTCTTCCAACCCACACCACCACTACACGGCCCACACACACACACACATGACTACAACTTCTCCAAAATCATTCAACTTTCATTATCAATATAGCATCCACAACATAGCAATCAAACACTAAATACAATAATTGGCACATAATTTCCATACACACACACATGGATATACATGCACGGCTACCTCACTCTTTTTCATATTTCTCATGAATTTCATCTTTTTTGTATACTACAACATGCAATAATATCCATGACATGTAAAGAGAATAAATTCTTACCTTTTTTAATCCTCCAACTTGCTTGAATCTCCACTTATGAATTTGTGCTTTTCTTGCTCTACAAATCACTCCAACTTGCTAAGGACCCTCAAATTAGTAGGAAATGATTTTTCAAGAAATTTTTCTCAATTTTTTTCTTGGCACTAGCTCATGGCCGAATGGCCTTGAGTTTCACCTTCTTGCTCTTGTTCTTCTTCTCTTGAGTTTTCTAGAAAGTTAATGAAAATTAGATGACTTGGTCTTCTTTTATCCTAGCTCATTAAAATCCCATGTGGGCTTAAGCCCACCATGGTGGTGGACTGGGCCAAACATGGCCCAACCAACTAAGCCCACTTTTTTTTTTTTTGTCCTACCATTCACGAAAAATTATTTTCCAATTTCCAAATTTACCCTTAGCCTTCCTCCATATTTCTACGAGTCCTATTACGAATTTCCCTTTATGCCCTTAACCTTTCTTACAATTTCCGCTTCTAAATCCTTTATAGGCAACTCATATGCCAAACAAAATAAAATGTGGCCTTGCTTATCGTCCTCCCGCGATTATCTCGAATTATTCGATTGCACAAAAATGCGGGATATAACATCCTCCCCCCCTTTAGAACATTCGTCCTCGAATGTTGAACTGGCCTCATAACGTATGATAATATTCAGGGGAGTCTCCTTCGTCAATATCCCATATGTCGCTTAACATATCCATTTTAAATCTAGCACGCTTAACTTCAAAACTCTAATGCATTCCTCTAAACTACTTACTTTCACATTCGTCGTTAGTATTTTTTTTCAACGTATCCACTCCCTCACACATTAACTTTGAAACTTTAATGCATTCCATTGGGATCTTCCAGCGCTTTCAAAACACCCGCGTAACACATCTTTTCTCTTATTTACCGTTCTACCCTCCGCGCCTCTAGTATTCATCGTTACACGTACATATGGTCACTTTTCGTCCCAATTTCCGAATGTTCAACAATACAAGGGCGGCATGGGATAAGATAGAACCGAATCAATTAACGCACATATCATAAAGTGCCGAAAAGTACCGTGGCCGCGTCTCGCGGAAGGCTCAAGGTCCCGTCGTCCCGTAGTTGCATATAAGCGGCATAGGACCGAGCCTGAACCAGGGCGCCCCTCCTCTACCTCGGCCGCGGCCCGCTGGGGCCTGAGAAGTCTGTCCACGAGGGCGCACGGCCGACGATGAACCAATTGCTGATCCGGCTGGCTGAGTTTGGCCTCTCCCATCCTTTAGTGGGCAGTCACGCACTAAATGGTCAGTTCGACCGCAGCAAAGCAACCACCGTTTCCGTGTAACACGCCGCAATGTGGCTTGCCACACCGAGCGCATCGCGGTGGCGCCCCGCCTACTAAAATCGGCTCGTACCGGGATCCTGAAGCGTTGGCATTCTGATCTGGTCCCGAATAAATAGGATAATCAAACCTTCTATTTGCGGTTCGAGGAGGTGCACTGGCCACGGATTGGCCCGAATATCCGGAATACTGCTGTGTCTGCCCTTCTCTATACTCGCTTCTCGCCCCGGAAGATCTGCCCCTTTTCCTGGAACCCCTGTCCGGGTAACGCTCCTCTCTCTGAGGCTGATGTTGCTCCTCCAGGTTTTGGGCATGGGCACGTATGCGAGCAATAGTCATCCCGTCCCGGGAGCAGGCCGTCAAGCATTCCTTAATTATATGCGCCCCAACCCACTCACAAATCGATGTACGTGATCCCCCATATCAGCGATCATGGCTGGGGCATACCTGGCCAGCGAGTTGAAGCGGAGGCTGTATTCCCTGACGCTCATATTTCCTTGCTTAAGATTTAAGAACACACGCCGAGCTCGTCGAACTTCCGGCGGCAGAAATGTCGCGTAAATGCCCCGCAAACTCCCCGCCAAACCGGGGGGGGCATTTGCTCCCCTCGAGGCTCTCCAACCCGTCATACCACAGATCGCTACATCCCGCAACCGTACGACGCCAATTCCACCGACTCGTATCAAGCATGTATAATCCTCGTGTCCTTAGCATCTCATCTATAAAATTCTCGCGGATCTTTCTCTCGGTTTTGACCCATAAACTCCGGGGGCTTAGGGCGATGAAATCACGGCCCTAGCACTTATCGCCCTGTCTCCCGGGTCCGTATCTTGCCGCTGAGCCTGTGCGGCAACTAACTGAGTCAATAACTGGATGGCCTCTGCCATCGGCTGGCCCGGAGCTGCTGTCTCGCCCTCCTGGGCTGCCCTAGCCTTCTTCTTCGGTAGCATTACTGAAACCATAACATAGGATTAGGAAAAGAATATGGAAACCTGGTAGCATAGCTCTATCGCACGATCTTAGAATACAAAGAAGGTCATATTTCCTAAATGCCCTGTAGCCTCCTCGTTTATAAGTGTGGCGCGCTACACACCCATAAACAAGACTCTACTGGACACGGCTCGTAGACAAACCCCTAGGACCGAACTGCTCTGATACCACTTCTGTCACGACCCGTCTAGGGGCCGTGACGAGTACCCGATACTTGTACCGAGCACCCCTTACCTATCATTTCACCTATACCACTTAGTAAGTCGTATGAACGATGCTGTATTTTTTTTTTTCAAACTAAACATTAATATTAGCAGCATCATTATGAACATAGACCAGTTAGCTTCGCTATCACGTTATACAGTAGAGCGAGCAATCCAAAACACGAATATCTAACTGTACACATCTGTCTACGAGCCTCTAATCATAGTACACACATACAGAAGGAGGGCCGAGTGCTGTCGTGCCCGAATACATATATACACAAAATAGTACCAAAGGAGTGAGGCTCCGGACAACTGGAGCGCTGCTAAGTGCTGCTGATGAGGCTTCTAGGAACCAAAACCGTCCGTCTGCTGACCTGCGCGGCATGAAACGCAGCGTCCACAAGAAGGGACGTCAGTACGAATAATGTACCGAGTATGTAAGGCATAAATGATAACATAGTAAATGAATATAGAGTGTAAGTCACAACGAACAGATATACGAGCTTATCCCGGTGCGATAACACATACATGTGTATGCCCCGTAGGCGCACCACGCAAGCTAGCCCATTTTTCGCAAGCCCCCGCCCATTTTTCATAAGAAACATACGGTTTCGTCTCGTTTCCCAAGACATTTCGCAAACAAGACATTTCGAAAACAAGACATTTCGCAGACATTTCGGTAGAACAAGACATTTTTCTTACCTTACATTTTTCTTAGACGTACGCCGATCACGCTCTCCCACCCCCTCCCCAACAAAGGTCCCAACACAAAATGTCATATATATCATATATCGCATATACGCGTACGCCGCGTACGGCTCTCCCATATCCCGCGTCCGGCATCCCGCGTCCGGATGATAAGCCACCGAATCGGGGACACAGTTGCCCTTCACCCTTCCCCATATACATATACATTTACATATTCACATTCACATACATATGCCATAGTAAAACATAGTCATAGATATATTCATGGTAGGTACATGCTATTGACATACTCGTCGTAGACATTTACTCATGTTCGACATCGTCGTTGGCATTATAAAATTATGTTTGTTGTTTTAATCATAAAGCTATCAAGAACGTAGAACTTGGATTATGAAGAAAACGAATATTTTTGAAAACATTTATAAACTTTTTAAGAAGAAAAAGTCACGCTTTAAAATCATACTTTCTAACTTTTGAAAATAAGGGCGTTGTAGTCACTCTCTCATATATGGCATCCCTATTGCCATCATAGAAAATCCTTGTTAGCATAGTTACAGTACTTGTCTTTCGATACGAAATAAGAATCAAAAATTTCCATTGGATTCTACTTTATAACGAGTCAACGGAACAACAAGGAAAGATCCGGGAACGAAGGGGCCCACCTCGGTCAAATGAGGCGGCGCGCACCATTTACATGTAATACGTTTCATGACGTCACTTATGAAGGTCTTAGGGTAATCGGGTCTCATTCTTGCCAGTTCTAGGATGTCTAGACGTTGTCTTCACAATTCATGCACTTTTGGTTCAATCTTACTGAATGAATAGTAACTATTTTCAATTGCGGATTTCTGGAGTTAGGAAGGTCCCCGAGACGCGGAATCAAGCCTATACATCTAAGACATGCCAAGAAAGGAAGGGAAACCTTACATACCTCTTTCGGCTTCTTTAGCTATTCCGAATTCACGTCACAATCTTGTCGAAATCTGCGAATTGGTCATTTTTACCAAAACTCTCATTAGTATACTTAGAGTTAGAATCTTAAAGAACCACTTGGCTACCGAAATTTCGGCAGCACTTCCTCTGTAAATATACCATCCTCAACATTCAATATAGCCAAATTTCCCATCAATCACAATCCGGGAATTCAAACCCGGCCAAACTATTAACCACAATTCCAACAACAATACTAAAATTTCCATATTCAATCAATTTACTATTTCTTCCAAAACTTTCCAACTTCAATGAAAATAATAACAACTTTATAATATATATTTCCCGATTAACACCATACCAATATCATTGCCTTCCATACATGTAAGAACATGATATTCAATTTACATAAACTCCAACAACAAGTCTCCAACCTCTACCATTTCACTAAAATTATTAAGCTTTTATAGGCAATATAGAATCCGCAACACAACAACGACCAAAACACAAAATAAAATTGACTCATTGTCTTCCAACCCACACCACCACTACACGGCCCACATCACACACACATGACTACAACTTCTCCAAAATCATTCAACTTTCATTATCAATATAGCATCCACAACGATAGCAATCAAACACTAAATACAATAATTGGCACATAATTTCCATACACACACACATGGATATACATGCACGGCTACCTCCTCTTTTTCATATTTCTCATGAATTTCACTTCTTTTTTGTATACTACAACATGCAATAATATCCATGACATGTAAAGAGAATAAATTCTTACCTCCTTCTTTAATCCTCCAACTTGCTTGAATCTCCACTTATGAATTTGTGCTTTTCTTGCTCTACAAATCACTCCAACTTGCTAAGGACCCTCAAATTAGTAGGAAATGATTTTTCAAGAAATTTTTCTCAATTTTTTTCTTGGCACTAGCTCATGGCCGAATGGCCTTTGAGTTTCACCTTCTTGCTCTTGTTCTTCTTCTCTTGAGTTTTCTAGAAAGTTAATGAAAATTAGATGACTTGGTCTTCTTTTATCCTAGCTCATTAAAATCCCATGTGGGCTTAAGCCCACCATGTGGTGGACGGCCAAACATGGCCCAACCAACTAAGCCCACTTTTTTTTTTTTGTCCTACCATTCACGAAAAATTATTTTCCAATTTCCAAATTTACCCTTAGCCTTCCTCCATATTTCTACGAGTCCTATTACGAATTTCCTTTATGCCCTTAACCTTTCTTACAATTTCGCTTCTAAATCCTTTATAGGCAACTCATATGCCAAACAAAATAAAAATGTGGCCTTGCTTATCGTCCTCCCGCGATTATCTCGAATTATTCGATTGCACAAAAAAATGCGGGATATAACACAATAGTTCTTGATTTCTAGTGGATCCTCGCTTCGTCTAACCCGTTCAATGCTTGTAGTAGCTTTTTCTTTAAATCGCTTTTGGATTCGTTGATCCCGTTCGCCACGGGTGGATGCTTGTTTTCCTTTTGACTGTTTGTCTTTAGGAACCCATCCTTTTATTTTTATGGTCTTGCTTAAATGTTTAATCTTATGAACTTCAGTTATGTCGAATGTCCAACTGAGAATATAGGATATCCTTTAGCAATATAATATTTGCATAATTTAATATGCTCTGGCAGAGTTGAGATCCCTTGTTCTGTCTGAAAGGTCTCATAATGTTTATGGAAATTTCTAGGCATGGTGAGTTCATTGCCTCCAAACCTTTTCCACCAATCATAGAACCATCTAGGGATGATAGACTTGGAAAATTGTTCGCTATATTTTACGAACCAAGTGTGGATCCTGGGGCGTACATACATAAAGTTGTACCATGCTTGTTCATAATTATAATAATTATAGACTTGGGGTCTATGCTGTTTTGATAATATCATGGGGGTATGAAGATGGTCAACCATCCACTGAAAAGGACTAATAACTTTGTTAATGGTGAATTTCGAGTATTCGATGCTGTCTGGATCATTGTCGTCTTTGAGCTTATGCTCGATGGTCGTGATCCCGTATCTCGATAAACTCAAAATATCTCCTAGTTTTAATAGGATCATCTCGTATCAACATAATTACATTGCATAGCAAGGTTTTAGTAGATCTTCTACCTTCCAATTTTTATACCGTTTATCAAGTGCCAAGACCGGTATCTCGGTTTTATTGATAATGGCAAATTCTTCGGAGTCGTTCGTTGTTTTTTCTTCCTTTTGCCGGGAACCGTTGGGATTAATCGCTTGTGCAAAAGACTCGGGGTCTTCATTTCATAGCAATTACTAGTTTGGATTTTTCCCCGTTACGAGCTGGTCAAGGGCCTTGGTCTTTCTTAAATGGTGATATTGGCTCCGCTTTGGGAATGGAACCGAGTATGGTTAAATTTGTCCGGTAGTTGGTAATGTAGGCCTCATGGGCCTAAGTGGTAGGTTAGGAAATTCACGAAGGCCGAATACCTATTTGGGTAATCGGCTTGATTTGGTTGGGTTTTTTCCGGAAAGGGGATGTGTGGGCTCCCGCCTCATGGTGTCCCCCGTAGAAATTCCCTTGTAAGAAAAT
>NW_026713711.1:0-27103 GCF_029784015.1 Lycium ferocissimum | reverse complement strand
ATCTTGCTTTTGGAGCTGATGGGCTGTTGTAAAGGGGATTGGTAGAGATGAGGGAATAGTCTTCTCATTTCAATGGGACCTGTCGGTCCATACACTGCTTCCTCTTCTTCTTCCTGACATGGCTCGTATCCAACCCCAAACTGGTACCTTCCATGTTTGATACTCAGCAGTTCTCGATTCCTTGTAAGTTCTTTCCACGACCTTTCAGACTCGAACCCATTCATATCATAGTCGTAGAAACCGTCTTGTAGACCAGTGGCATAGGGATATCTTCATCATCTCTCCTACAACCTATCATGGCTAGCTCAACAGTGTGAAAATCAGCACCCGCTAGTGATCTCTCTATAACTGGTACAGAGCTATCTGGATAATTGTGGACACTTCCTTTGCCGTGAATCATGACTTCCTGATCATCCAATATGAATTTGAGAGATTGATGTAATGAGGATGCTACAATTCTAGCGGCGTGCAACTAAGGTTAGCCCAACAATAGGTTATAGCTTGTTTTGATGTCCATGATGACAAACTCCACTACGAACTCTGCGGGGCCGATTTGTATGTGTAAGTCTATTTCTCCAATCGGGTCGCTAGTTGCACCATCATAAGCTTTTACGTTGGTTAGACTCTAGTGGATTTTACCAATATCGTACCTGAGCTGTTTCAGAATCATCACAGGGCATACATTCAGCCCAGCTCCCTCATTAATTAGTACTTATGGAGCAATTTTGTCACGGCATTTGACTGTTATGTGCAGGACTTTATTGTGGGGCTTCTCCTCCCTTGGCAATTCATCGTCAGAGAATGCCAACCTGTTACAACTCAGAATTTTGGGTTGTTGCGCGGTAAACAGACTAATGCAAGTTAAGGTATATATGGTGTCCCTACAAGTAAAAAGGGATACTTAATGATTCTAATTAAGAATTCAAAGACATTTGAGGAGAGAGAAGAAATCTTGTTGGAGAAAGTTAAGGTAGAGAGTGTCTTACCCTATGTACAAATGTACCAGCAGGTGTTCCTGGTAATTTATAGGATTTTAAATTGAATGGATCTAATCGATGAAGTATGAAGCGGAATCGAAAAATTTCAGACACCACTTGTCGACGGGCGGTCGTGTATACTTGACATGTTCTTCCGGAGGCGAGAGATCTGTATGTGCAATTCGACGGGTCAAGTCGACGGACCGTCGACACGTCGACGGGACCGCCGACCTAAACGTCAACATGTTTCTGTAATCAGGGATTTACAGGCATAAGTTGACGAAGCAAGTCGACGGGTCATTGACCTGCTCGTCGAACCACTTCTCTGGAACCTTCCAGTTTCAGCTATAAACAGACGACCCGTGTCCACAATTTTCAGATTTCACTTTCTCTCTAAGTCTTGGAAGCTCTAGACTATTCCTCACACCATATTATCATATATCCAAGGGAAATCAAGGATTAAACACCAAGAATTAGCAAAATCAAGTGTGGTGTGGATGCTCACTAGGGTTTGTGGAGATCGAAGTTCTTTTATATTGAAGTAGGGTTTTTTTTTTTTCTCCAAGTGAAGTATTGTCACCCAAGTCCATTCCTACATCATCAAAGGTAAGTTTTATGTTCAATTCATGTTATTAAGAATATTGAGTGGTTGAAAGACTTGGATTATGGAAGAAGAAGAATATGGAGTGCAAATATGGAAATAATGATATTCTTGAATAATGACTTGACTTGAATTATAGTTCTTGACATGTTATGAGTACAATCTTATGGTGAATAATATAAATGATGACAAAGGAATGTCATTTGAGGATGAATAGGGTGTTATGTGAAGAATAAATATGATGTTGTATTATAGGTATGGTTATGGATGATTTTGAAGGTGGATTTGAGGAGTAAACAATGTTTAACTAAAATAATCTATTGATTATGCTATTATGGGTGTTCCTATTTGTCACGCCCCAAATCTGAAGGGTCGCGACGGGTAGCCGGTGCCTACCTGGACCGGGCGAACCAATATTTAAACTTACATTTAGCTAAGAACGTGGATAGGCCTAAAGTGGCCACCTGCACTCAGAAAAATCCAAACACAGATATATACATATAACGCTCTATGGTCTGGCCGCCTCCTCAAGAAACAAAACGTAACGTACGCGTCAAATTTGCCCTCAATAGAATATATGCAAAAGGCGGAAGTCAAACCACTATAAGAGCGAAAGCTTTGGCTCTCGCAAAGTAACTATGAATTAAAGGATGGGCCACGGGGCCACGGAATGCGATTGTGCGCATGCTTGTACATGTGTCTACAAGCCTCTAAAGAAGCATAACTTTGAGTCATGGGAAGGACGGGCTCCGCTCACCCGTCGTCCATAAACACAAAGAAAGACTCCACATAGACACGGTGTCACACCACCCCCGGGTAAGGCGTGATTGGCACCGGCACCGAAAACCGGCCGAACCAACTTACAACTCACATCCTCTATGTCTCGAATGGCAACGGTAAGATCAAGAGGCTAAATATGAACATAATATCATGCATAAGTAAATGTACAATAGACCCATGATGCCGACATTACTTTGTCACACTATGACTAAATTTGGCCACACGAGAGCGTACTGCCAAAGCCTCATGAACATGAGCGAGGAGGTATACGATTCGGGACGAGCCAGAGACGTACCCTTAACACAGATTCATATATCTATCTATCTATATATATATATATATATATATATATATACTCCGACTCGGCAATGATCCGGAAGGAAGTGGAGCCACCACTCGAGACCCGATGCCCACGAAGGCGCCCTACGATGAAGATCCTCGTCTCGTCTATCTACACTGCGGGCATGAACGCAGCGTCCGCTGAAGGGACGTCGATGCGAGCAATGTGCGAGTATGTAAGGCACGAATAGTAACATAGTAAGAGATACCGAACGTGAAAAATAATATAATGAACATATGAAGATAAAGTAATATAAAAGAGATAAATATATGCCTCTGAATGCCCTTTTAAGGAGAATGTCGGGCATGCTTGCTTTAAATAAAAAACTTTTCCATACATATCCATATATAATCTTGTACGGCCGTTAGGCGCATGTAATATATATAGCATCTTGCCAGGCCATTAAGGCATGGTAATATAGATAACATCTTTCCTGGCCATTAAGGCACGGTGTTATCTTACCCGTCCATGTAGGCTCAGTGTTATCTTACTCGGCCATGTAGGCTCGGTGTTATCTTACTCGGCCATGTAGGCTTGGTGTTATCTTACCCGGCAATGTAGGCTCGGTGTTATACCCAACTGATCAATTGGATGCAATGCATACATACACATAAAAATATATAAATGAAATCAACATCATCATTAGAATTACCATTGTCACTATATCATCCTTAAAGGGTCAACCATCGTAAGATGAAATCGATAATGTGACGGGAGTCTCGAGAATCATGAACTTTGGTAGCACTGAAAATAGAACCATTATCTTCGCTATATCTCACCTCAAAGGAACGAATGACATGAGGTGAGACCATCAACAATAAGTAAGATCAAGGGATTCATGGAATGGCTCAATAATCTTATAATGCTCTCAAATCATGGCCTCGGAGTTTCTAGAAGAGAATCATCATAATTGCCACAATCATCATAGAACATATTTCATTTAACATCATAAGAATCTTTAAGTGTCATAAACTTCTAGCTTTTGAAAACAAGGAGGTTATGAAAACATTTATGAGATCATAACTTAGGAATCATGCCTTTGAAAGAAAGGGACGAGCCTTAACATACCTTTTTGGCCGCCTTAACTTTAACTCCTCAACGCTTGTCCTCCCAGGCTCGTAAATCTATATTCAAGAAAATTTATACTATTGTTAGACTCACCTTTGTACGCTTGTCTTAGTCCTTCAAATAAATCTTTCTAGAATGCGCAAAATTTGGCGAGTATCTCTCTAATTTATATGCCTAGCCCAAAATCTCAATTCAGCAACCAACAACAACAACAACAATAGCAACATCAACAACAATATTATCAACACCAAAATATTCCATAAACATCTCACACGATATTTTATCCAATTTCTCGGCCCATAAATTCCTTATACGCTCATTTAGTAACTTTTCCTCCGTAGATAAGCTTAAATCAATACTAATAAGGAAAGATTCATACCTTTCACCCTAAATTGAAATATCTTCGATTATCACCTTGAATCCAAGCCAAGTTTAAACGCAATTCGATATTATAATCGCAGCTATGTGTTGTCCAAACTTAAATTCGGGGATTTCACTTAATTTGCGTTAAAATCTAGCGAACGAAGTTGGGAGAGTTTTCTAGAGAATTTGGGAAATATTTGGAGTGTTCTTGGCTGAAAAATGAGGTTTAGGATCAGATTTGATCCTTAAATAGTGGGTCAAATTCGGGTCGGGGGTCACTGTAGCAGCACTGTAGTAGTTACTGTAGCACACGTTTCTGCTCTTTCAGCTGAAATTGTAACGTCCATAATTCTCTACTCCGATCTTTGTATCGACGAGCGGTTTGTTCTTTGTTATATCCCGTATTTTGTTCATTGGGACAATCCGGTTTAACTACGATAAGTTAGGGACAAGACCATTCCGGGATACAGAGTCGGGACTTTTGACCTTCGATTTCGTTTTGAGACACAAGTTGTTCATGAATTTGTTGGCATGGAACATTTAGGAAAATTTGGGACTAAAATTGAAATATGAAAAGTTGGCAAATCATGAAAATTGGCCATGTGGCTTGGAAATGGTCCCCACTCATTTTGTGGCCAAATTTAATTGGTCCAACCCATGTGTGGACCATGGACACATGTGTAATTCTTATGTGAGCATAAAAGATGAATACTAAGTCATCTTTCTTCATTCTACACTTAGAAAAAAAATCAAGAACTTGGAGAAAAGAACAACACATCAACCATTCGGCCAAGGTTCCAAAAAATTAAAGACCAAAATTAGCCATCACAAAATTATTTCTTCCTAGAAAACCTACTAAGTGAAGGGTCCTCATTAACGTGGGAGTGTTGTTTGGGTCAACAAACCGTTCGTTTTGTCGTTGGCAAACCCTAGCTAGTTGTGAAGTTGAAGGGAAAAGGTAAGATCTAATCTTGTTTTATGTGTTATGAATGATGTGTTCATGTTGTAGTATGCAAAAATGGATGAAATTCATGAAATATGGCATGTTGGAGTTGGGCCGTGTGGTGGACTTGTGGTCGTGTATGTGTGTATTGTGTAGGAGTGTTGGATTAATTTTATTTAACATGTTTGGTTGTTGTAGTGTGTTGAAATGAATGAAAATCATGAAGTTGGTAGGTTGGGGTGGTGGCCGAATATGGCCACCCTTGTGTGGTTAAGAATGAAATAATTCTATTTAGGGGGGCCCGACTTGGGTCGACACCCGTCCGTGGGTCCCGCGACTTTCCTTTATGTACTTCTGACGACTTTTGAAAGAATATGATATGACTATTATCCCGATTTCAAGTACGATCAGTTTACTTACCTTTTGAGTTTATGATAATGATTTTATGCATATGATTTTGGTACATAACTATGATTTCTGAAGTTGATTTGATATGTTCCCGAGTGGTATTCGGAAGAAAATCTGATTTGACTATCATCTTGATTTTGAAATAATAGTTCGCTTCGACTATTCTATTGAGTCTGTAATGACGACTATGTTCTTGATTTCCATAAGCTATGTCATATTATTTTGACACGTACCTACAATTTCTAAAGTGCTACTTGATATGTCCTCGAGTGATTTTCGGAAGGAACTTGACTTAACTATTGTTTAGCTTTTAAATGAGATTTCGTTTGATTATTTTGTTAAGTCTGGGATGATGATTTGTGCATATGGTTTCTCACTACTCTGCTCGTGCGAGCTGTTATTATCTCTTTCCGCATCCGGGGCCGGGGTGTATATTCGTGCACGATTCTACGGTATGATTCACCGCGCCCCTCACTAGAGGGCCGGAATGTTATATGATATGATAATGATATGATGATATGGGGAGGTGGCCGGGATGGCATATGATGACTTCATTCACCGCGTCCCTCACTGGGCGGGGCACGTTATATATACATGATATGATGATTTTACTTACCGCATCCCTCATTAAAGGGTCGGGGCACGTTATATGTATATGCATCTGATGATTTTACTTACCGCGTCCCTCATTAAAGGGCCGGGGCACATTATATGTATACGCATCTGATGGTTTTACTTATCGCGTCCCTCACTAGAGGAACGGGGCACGTTATGTCTATGCATATGTACGAGATGATTTTCTGACTTTGTTTTCCAGTCCATGATAGTGAGTATGAAATTGATACGTATGATTTATGTTTCAAAAGGCAAGCGTTATGATTTACGGTTATTGTATTACTTTTGCCTCCTCGTTTCAGTACGATTCTGTTTACGATATTCCATGCTTTATATGCTTAGTACATATTCCGTAGTGACCCCCTTTCTTCGAGGGCTGCGTTTCATGCCCGCAGGTACAAATACAGATTTTGGTGATCCGCCGGCTTAGTATTCCCATCAGCTATCTTGGAGTGCTCCTTTATTTCGGAGCCCACATTTTGGTACATATTCGTTCGTTGCATATGTATTTGTTTGTTCAGGGGTACGGCGGGGCCCTGTCCCGTCATATGATTGTTGGTTTGTTTAGAGGTGTAGACGTATATGTGGGTTGTGCCTACTTACGTACGGGTGTGTTCGTACGTTTTATGTTCTGGGCGATTCCATTCGCCGTGGCAGCCTTATCGGCTAGCATCTTATATATTTTGGGCCGATGCGCCATTTGATAGCCTTGCCGGCTTCTGATATATATATATGTTTGTGTTTGAGGTAGTTGAGGTAATTTGAGACAGCGTCTGATATTTGTACACGCATAAGCCATCTGCATGAGATTCGGATTTAGTGAATGTGTTTGGGTGCCCAGCTCGGGCACTAGTCACGGCCTACGGGGTTGGGTCGTGACAGTGTGTCGAACGTTCATCCTCGGAATGTCTACGGACCGTGTCCCGATGAGAGTCTTGTTTATCGGTGTGTTGTGCACCACATCTATAAACAGGAAGCTACAGGGCATTTAGGGTGTTATCCTTCCTTCTGATCTTAGATTGTGCGATAGAGCTGTGTTATCAGGATGTTTCCCCTTCTAACGAATTGTTATGCTTACAGCGATGCCTCCGAGGAAGGCCACGGGCGCCGAAGGGAAAGTCTGCCGCGGTGAGGGAGACCGGCCAGGCCGGAGAGTTACCGGGGCCTATGCGGCTTGTACACGAGATTGTGCCCCCCGGCCGGTTCGGCTACACCGCCCGATGTCCCCGAGAGGCTTGGAGCGGCGACAGTGTTTGCGGGTCGGCGGCTCCGCGCCGGCTCCGGGTTCCAGCACGGAACCTTCGGTCCCTCGGCCCGGGGGTGAGTATAGGCCATGCGGATGTGGTTCGGCTATTGACAAGATTGATGGTGGGCCGGGTTTATAGGCAGGGATCAGGAGGTGATCGTGCGGACAGGTATGACAGTCAGAGGGCCCGTGATTTTCTGACTTGTGGTCCCCCAGAGTTTTTCGGGTCAAAGCCCGCGGAGGACCCTCAGGAGTTCATCCGATAGATGCAGCGTACATTGCGGTTGATTAAGGCTTCGAGGCTGGTACGTCGAGTTGGCGTCATATCGGTTGCACGACGTAGCGGCTGTGGTATGAGTCTTGGATGCTTGTCTAGAGCGAGAATGCTCCTCGGTGGCCCTTTGTATGGGACGAGTTCCGAGGCCTTTTTGGCCATTTCACCCCCGAGCTGCGGCGAGCCGGGGTAGGATTCTGTTGTTGAGCGAGAGGGCGAAGTGTCGGGAGTATAGTTTGGAGTTTGATTCAGCGACCGGATATGCGTCCGCTTATGTAGGCGATATGAGTGACCGGATGCACCGGTATGTGATGGGGGGCGGACCGATGCTGGTTGGCGGTTGCTTGGTGATGGCGCCCCGGCCGTGTGGATGTGCCCGTGTACGGGCACACGCCCGGGGCCATGGAGGACCGACACGAGAGGGCGTCGGCGGCGGAGATTATGCCGGGGGCTAGCCCAGAGGGCTAGGTCGGTGGACTGTTACGGGGAGTTTCGAGGCGGGCAGCCTCAGCGGTACACTGGGCATTCCTCTCAGCCAGCACGGAGTGTGCCCTCGCAGTTGTTGGTAGGAGATTTGACAGTGCAGGTTATTCGGAGGCGAGTCGAGCTCGGGCTACGAGTTTGCAGTCGGGCGGAGGCTTGAGCCAGACGAGGCCGTCTATGCCACAGTGTCCTCAGTGCGGCAGGCACCATTTAGGGGAATGCCGTCGCATTACAGGTGCTTGTTTCACTTGCGGCCGTCAAGGCCATGTTATGAGGGAGTGTCCATACAGAGGTGGTTCAGGTGGAACGCTCGGCCCTCACGGGTCGGTTCTTTGGTTCGTCCTCTTCGTAGCTATGCGCCTACGGGCGGGGTATGCGGCACCGGCGGCCGTGATAGAGGCCGTGGCGAGAGCATCCAGTTTTAGCGGTCCTTCGAACCGCCTATATGCGTTGGACAATAGACAGGAGCAAGGGGCGCCACCAGATGCGGCTACAGGTATATGAATCCTTACTGGGATGTATATTGTTATGTATGTATATTCTTTGTATGGTTGTTATTTAATAACGATGAGTAGAAATCCAAAGACTGATAGCCAAGTATTTATAAGTAGCGGCAACTAAGGTGTGTTTACTACTATTGTAGATCTGGAAGTCTAGGACAGAAAGTAGTCGTGTCCATAGGTGAAGAGTTAATACTGAGGATTTAAAGAGGGATAAAATGGTAATTGTGTTATGAGAGCGCTTCGAAATCTGCTAAAACTTCAAATTACCCCAGATTATGTGATGAAGGTCGTGTGATGAGGTGGACGTGATCATACTAGCGTTACAGCATCGTATTCCATCGGACTTCCAAGGTTAAGCGTCTTTGGGGTGAGAGAAATTTCAGGATGGGTGACCCCCTGGGAAGTTTACAAAAAACCCTACAAGTTAGACGCAGGAAGACTAAATGGAAAGTTAGAGTAGGTTAAGGAAAATTAGGATATATGGAGTAGGCGAAAACCTTAAGAGGTCGCGTAGGCCGAGGCGGACCAGACCGGAGAATAGGAGGAAGGTGTGTCACAGATGTGGGGTTAGGGTGATGTTATATCCCGTATTTTGAACAACGGGACAACTTGTGTGAATTATGAGAAGATAGGGACAAGGCAATCCCGAGAGACTTTCGTTTGTTTTAAAGGTTTAAATTGTGTATGATTTTAATGTCTCGGAAATGTTGGAGAAACATTTGGAGGAATTTTCCATTTTTAGTAAGTGGACTATTTTGGGAAAGTTGGAAAATTCAAAAAAAAAAAAAAAAAAAAAAAAAAAAAAAATAGAGGCAAGGTGGCCGGCCACCTCATGGTGGGCCATGGCCACATGGAACATGTGTGAATTATATAAGATGACTTAGTCATCTTAGAAGCCATTTTATACTTGGAGAATTTTCAAGAAACTTAGAGAAAAACTCAAGAAAGAAGAAGAAGGAGAGTCACGGCCACAAGAGAGAAAAAGGAGGACCAAGATTTGGCTACCAAAAAAATTATTTCTTCATGCAAACCTACTAATTCAAGGGTGCTAAGTGACGTGGTGTCGTTGTTTCGGAAGATAGTCCGTTCATTTTCTCAAATGACCAACTTTGGCTAAGTTAAGGAGTTGTAAAGAAAGGTAAGTTCTAATCTTGTTTCATGAGTTATGGATGGTGTATATGTGTTGTTGTATGCTAAAATGGAGAAATTCATGTTGGGAGCAAAAGTTGAAGTTGGCCGTGCATAGTAGTCTTGGCCATGTGTATGTGTATTGAAGTATAAGTGATGAATTAATGTTAGTTAGCATGTTTTGATTGTTGTGGAGTGAAGAAAAGATTGAAAATCATTTTTGTGTGTGCATTGGGTGTTGGCGAATGGCCCCCTTTGTGTAATTGGGAATGAACAAATCGTCGTTAGCGTTTTCGTGGTCGTCGTTATGGATTTTATATGGAAAAATTGCAAGTTGGATGACTTAGAATGATGTTATGTTGATTATGGCATGACTTGGGAACTTATGTGGATTTTATGTAATTTTTGCATTTATGAATATTGCTTTGTTAGTATGTGGATTAATGATGTAAATCATGAATTTGGAAGAAAAGAGTATAATTGATGTTGTTTTTCGGGTTTGAGGACCATTTCGGGTGCAATGGAATAATGTTTGGATTATTTGAAAAATTGTATGAATTGCTTAAAGTGTTTTTGCATATGGTTTGAATGGTTTTGAGTTAGTACATGAATATGAAAATGTTGATAATAGTTGGAAGTATGAAGTTGGAGTAGAAGTTGTGACATTATGTGGAAAGAAAGACTATATGTGTTATTATGTGTTTATGGCGATCATTGGTGTTGTTGAGGATTGTTGATGTTGTTGTTGGTTTGTTGTTGCTTGTTTTGAGCCGAGTTTAATTCTCGGGGTGTTGTATTTATAGGGGAGGTGCCGCCGGAATTCCGGTAGACAAGTATTAGTTCAAGATTGAAATTTCAAGTCTTATGAATAGTAATTGGTAAAAGTGACCATTTGCAGAATTCTGACGAAACGGGATTTGAGTTTAAGCGAGCGCAAGTCATCCGTAAGGTATGTAAGGCTTACCTCTCCTTTCTTTGGCATGTCCTAGATGTAATAGGCTTGAATACGTGTCTCGGGGATCACTCTAATTCTAGAAATCCGACATTGAAATTGGCTACTATTCATTCAGTAGAATTGAATCAAATGCTCATGAATAGTTGAAAGAATTGTCTGAACGCCTAGAACTTGCATGGATAGGATCCGATTACCCTAAAAACTCTCATAAGCAATGTCATGAGACGTATTATACGTAATTCGTGTACGCCGCCTCATTTGACCCGAGGTGGGCCCCTAGTTCCCGAGATTTTTGTTATGTTGACTTAATTGAATTATTTTAAGTAGTATGCAAGTACGATGATTGTTTTGATTGTCCCATCGAATACTACAACATATTTTGATATAGTTGACTCGTAAGAATGACTCCCGAAGTTCGTAACTTTTGTACACAATTTTGATTAATTCAGTATTTGTTTCTACACTTTCGAAGGACGGCAAATGTAATTGTCCGTCGAGTTTTGAAAAATAATTTGTTTACTTATTTGTTTACATGCATATGGTTATCTCACTACTACTCTGCTCGTGCGGACTATTATGACATCTTTCTTTGCGTCCGGGCCGGGGCATGTGTTCGTGCAATTCCTTTGCATTATTCACCGCGCCCCTCACTAGAGGGCCGGGGCATGTTATATCTATATATGTATGTACGTATGTATGATGATGATGTGATGACGGGGAGGTGGCCGGGGATGGCATATGATGATTCCTCTCACCGCGTCCCTCCTTAGAGGGCCGGGGCACGTTACATGCATGTACATGATGATTTTATTTACCGCGCCCCTCATTATAGGGCCGGGGCACGTTATGTTTGCATTTGCTCACGATGTTTTCTTTAATTGTGATTTGGAAAAGCACGATTTATGTTCCAGGTAAGCGTTATGAGATCTGATTACTGTATTACTTTTCTGTTCTCTTTATCTCCGTATGATTCAGCTATTATGTTTAGCGCTTTACATACTCAGTACATATCTCGTACTGACCCCCTTTCTTCGGGGGCTGCGTTCATGCCGCGCAGGTGCAGATATACGTTCGAGTGAGCCGCCAGCCTAGGGTCCCTGTCCAGCTATTTTGAAGAGCTCCCTTGTCCGGAGCCCAGATTTTGGTACAGTCTCTTTGTTACACTTGTGTATATTTGTTCAGGGTACGGCGGGGCCCTGTCCCGTCATATGTTCGTATGTTCTGTTCTGTCATGTAGAGGCCTGTAGACATAGAATGTGGGTTATGGTTCCGACTGTACAGTATGGGTATGTGATATCTGTTTGGGGCGGTTTATCCACCGCGGCGGCCTTGCGGCTCGCCTATATATGTGTATGTGAATATGTTGGTATCTTCGAGTACGGGTTAATTTTGGTTAGTAGGAAAAACGAGAGGAAACTACGCCGGATTTTCTAAAATATTTGAGTTGTGACCTTATTGATTTCCTTGTTAACATACGTGAAGTAAAATACGTAGTAATTTTTTTGTGTGTTAGTACGTACGGGCGCCCAGTTCGGGCGCTAGTCGCAAAGTCTCTAGCGCCAATGCCGGGACATGGACCATAGCACGTATATCTTTGACTCGACTCTCGTGAGGGGTCGTGACAAAAGTGGTATCGGAGCGGTCGGTCCTCGGAATGTACGTAAGGCATGAATGTCTAGTAGAGTCTTGTTTATCGGTGTGTTGTGCACCACATCTATAAACGAGAGGCTACTGCATATGAGGACATTTAGGATGTTACCTTTCCTTCGATCTTAGATCGTGCGACGAGCGGTATTATCGGGATGACTCCTCCCGTGTGGCAATGATACATAGTTCCTTCCCAATTATGTTTTTAGCGATGCCTCGAGAAAGGCGACGGTTGCCCGAAGGGCAAGTCCCTTGCGCGGGAGAGACCATGGACGGCCCGAGGAGGTAACTAGGGCCCATGAACATAGCTCGGCCGACATAGCCGGAGAATGTGCCCGAATCGGCTAGTCGTCGCCACCCCATCACCGTCAGGAGCACGTATCATAGGCATCATAGAATCATTGTCATCATAGAGCGGCACGGGAGCGGATCTTAGACCCCGCGCCCGCCCCGAGGACTCGAGTGTCCGAGCCTAAAACTTAGTTTTTAAAGAAAAATGCTCCTCGTAAACTTTTAGTAAAGGAAAAATATTGGCGGAGTTTTTAAAGAAAGATGAGCCACTTGTAAGCTTTTAGTGAGGGAGGGTTTAGTTAAAAATAATTATTATTTCGGTAGGGATAATACCCAAAAATTTTATTGGTCATAGTGTAGAAATAAACCTAGTATAACCATAGACGGGGGTTCGGGGTAGTGGGGACGAGTAGACAATTTACATGTAATACGATAGTATTGCGAAAGGAGGATCGGGTCTTATTCTTTCACGTGCTAGGATGACCTTTTTTGGTTCAATGTCCGAATGAATAGGACGTGACGGGAGTTAGAGCTCGATATTTTCGACCTTTTCCGCCTTGCCGGGCTCCAAATCCGTCCCGAGTTCTTCTTTGGTCAACTATTCATGAGATTTGAAACTCAAATTTTGAAGGACCCTCGGGGACCTTCCCTTTGTTCATCGAGAGAGATGCGGCGCACGGCTGCGACCATTGTTGAAGGGCCTCGAGGCTCCGAGTCTCCATGGAGTTAGGCGTCGTATCTCTTTTTTTTTTTTTTTTTTTTACATTGCGCCGAATACATATATATATATGAGTCTTGGGAGCTATCCGGAAGGAGGAGAGGGGGCTTCCCCTTAATTTATGTGTGGGATGAGTTCGTGGAGGCATCCTTTTTCTTGCCCATTTTCTACCCCCGAGAGACTAGACGCGCCGGGATTCACGCCCTTAGCCTTTCTCAATATTTCCGGTTTATACATTTGAGAGATTTTGAAGGGGGTTGTAGGAGCGTCTAAAAGTATAGTTTGGAGTTTGACTCCTTAGCCGGATACGCCCCTCGTGTGGCCGGGCCGTACAAAAGTGGTACATGGGCGATAGGGTACACCGTGTATGTTATGGGGCTGGACGGATGACTATTTGATTGACAAGCTGCGGTATTATGTCGATGGCCTCTCGATGCCGGGTTGCGGACATCGCGCGGTACGGAGCGTACGCCCGGGGCATGGAGGAGCGGCACGGAGGGCGCCGGCCCGACGGGACGATGACGAGGGCGCCGGCCCAAGGGCTAGGTCGGTAGTTCGGGTATTCGGGGGGATTCTCGAGGCGGACGGCCTCGGCGGAGAGATGCGGCGCAGAGCTCTTGTACGGGATATTCGACCCGGCCGGCCACGAGTGCACCCCGCGATTTCGCGGCGGGGAGGTTTGACGGTGCGGGGTGAGTTCGGGAGCCGAGAGTCGAGCTCCCGAGCTTCGGGGCCACGGATGGATAGGGGTCGGGGGGTCGGACGAGGCCATCATGCCTCGGTGCCTCGGTGCGGCGGTACGCGGGGCGCCGTACGGGAGAGTGCCGTCGCGGCGGCCCGAGAGGCTAGGTCACCGGGTATTCGGGGGATTCTCGGGCGGACAGGTGCTGTTTTCTTGCGGCCGTTACGGCCATGTTATGAGGGATTGCCGCATCGGGATGGTTCGGGTGGTATGGCCCGGCCCTGCGGGTCGGTCGGCCCGGTTCGTCCTCCTCGGCGGCTATGCGCCCTGCGGGCGGTACGCGGCGCGGCGGGCCGTGGTAGAGGTCGCGGCGGAGCCTCTGGTTTTGGCGGTCCATCGAACCGCCTATACGCGTTGGCTAGCGAGACATGATCACGAGGCATTACCGAGATGCGGCTACGGTACATAAACCCTCACTAGAATTTATATATTTATGTGTGCATATTTATTGTCTGATTGCTACCTGATAGCGGTAGGCGGAAAACCAAGGGTTGATAACCAAGTATTTATAAATAACGGTAATTAAGGCGTGTTCATTGTTATTACGGACCCGGGAGTATAGGACGGAAAGTAGGAATGGCCATGGGTGACTGTGACTAGGTAAAATCGAGAGAGGGGCAAAATAGTAATTGTGTACGAGGGCGTCTAGAAACCTGTCAACGCTCTATTTTACTCCCAATTACGTGATAAAGGTCTTATAGTGAGCTGAACGCGATTATACGAGCGTTCGAGCATTGTAACTCATCGAGGTTCCGAGGTTAAGCGTGCTAGAGTGAGGGGAATTTTAAGATGGGTGACCCCCCTGGGAGGTTTTTGGAAGTTTTGCAACTTTAGCCAAAAGAGCGAATGGGGAGCTAGAGTAGTCTAAAGGGACTTGGAATATACTGGGCAGGCCGACATTTTAAGAGGCCGCGTAAGCTGGAATGGACTAAATCGGGTACAGCAAAAGAAAGTGCGTCACGGCGCTAGAATTAGGGCCATGTGAGGAAGGTGCTGGCAGTTATATATGTGTGTATGGGTATAGGTTAGAGGGTAATACCCCGTGCATGACCATATTAGTGAGAATACAGATTCCGGCAACCAATGCGACGAGATAAGAAAGGCATTAATTGGACAAGACGACGAAGTTCAATCGAAAGAGGGGAATAATGATAAGCGGCAAGTGAGATCGTACATTGTGACAATAAAAGAAACCCCCCCCCCCCCCCAAAACCACCCCTCGACCCTATAAGACTAATTGAACATTCGAGGACGAATGTTCTAAAGGGGGGGAGGATGTTATATCCCGTATTTTGAACAACGGGACAACTTGTGTGAATTATGAGAAGATAGGGACAAGGCAATCCCGAGAGACTTTCGTTTGTTTTAAAGGTTTAAATTGTGTATGATTTTAATGTCTCGGAAATGTTGGAGAAACATTTGGAGGAATTTTCCATTTTTAGTAAGTGGACTATTTTGGGAAAGTTGGAAAATTCAAAAAAAAAAAAAAAATAGAGGCAAGGTGGCCGGCCACCTCATGGTGGGCCATGGCCACATGGAACATGTGTGAATTATATAAGATGACTTAGTCATCTTAGAAGCCATTTTATACTTGGAGAATTTTCAAGAAACTTAGAGAAAAACTCAAGAAAGAAGAAGAAGGAGAGTCACGGCCACAAGAGAGAGAAAAAAGGAGGACCAAGATTTGGCTACCAAAAAAATTATTTCTTCATGCAAACCTACTAATTCAAGGGTGCTAAGTGACGTGGTGTCGTTGTTTCGGAAGATAGTCCGTTCATTTTCTCAAATGACCAACTTTGGCTAAGTTAAGGAGTTGTAAAGAAAGGTAAGTTCTAATCTTGTTTCATGAGTTATGGATGGTGTATATGTGTTGTTGTATGCTAAAATGAAGAAATTCATGTTGGGAGCAAAAGTTGAAGTTGGCCGTGCATAGTAGTCTTGGCCATGTGTATGTGTATTGAAGTATAAGTGATGAATTAATGTTAGTTAGCATGTTTTGATTGTTGTGGAGTGAAGAAAAGATTGAAAATCATTTTTGTGTGTGCATTGGGTGTTGGCGAATGGCCCCTTTGTGTAATTGGGAATGAACAAATCGTCGTTAGCGTTTTCGTGATCGTCGTTATGGATTTTATATGGAAAAATTGCAAGTTGGATGACTTAGAATGATGTTATGTTGATTATGGCATGACTTGGGAACTTATGTGGATTTTATGTAATTTTTGCATTTATGAATATTGCTTTGTTAGTATGTGGATTAATGATGTAAATCATGAATTTGGAAGAAAAAGTATAATTGATGTTGTTTTTCGGGTTTGAGGACCATTTCGGGTGCAATGGAATAATGTTTGGATTATTTGAAAAATTGTATGAATTGCTTAAAATGTTTTTGCATATGGTTTGAATGGTTTTGAGTTAGTACATGAATATGAAAATGTTGATAATAGTTGGAAGTATGAAGTTGGAGTAGAAGTTGTGACATTATGTGGAAAGAAAGACTATATGTGTTATTATGTGTTTATGGCGATCATTGGTGTTGTTGAGGATTGTTGATGTTGTTGTTGGTTTGTTGTTGCTTGTTTTGAGCCGAGTTTAATTCTCGGGGTGTTGTATTGATAGGGGAGGTGCCGCCGGAATTCCGGTAGACAAGTATTAGTTCAAGATTGAAATTTCAAGTCTTATGAATAGTAATTGGTAAAAGTGACCATTTGCAGAATTCTGACGAAACGGGATTTGAGTTTAAGCGAGCGCAAGTCATCCGTAAGGTATGTAAGGCTTACCTCTCCTTTCTTTGGCATGTCCTAGATGTAATAGGCTTGAATACGTGTCTCGGGGATCACTCTAATTCTAGAAATCCGACATTGAAATTGGCTACTATTCATTCAGTAGAATTGAATCAAATGCTCATGAATAGTTGAAAGAATTGTCTGGACGCCTAGAACTTGCATGGATAGGATCCGATTACCCTAAAAACTCTCATAAGCAATGTCATGAGACGTATTATACGTAATTCGTGTACGCCGCCTCATTTGACCCGAGGTGGGCCCCTAGTTCCCGAGATTTTTGTTATGTTGACTTAATTGAATTATTTTAAGTAGTATGCAAGTACGATGATTGTTTTGATTGTCCCATCGAATACTACAACATATTTTGATATAGTTGACTCGTAAGAATGACTCCCGAAGTTCGTAACTTTTGTACACAATTTTGATTAATTCAGTATTTGTTTCTACACTTTCGAAGGACGGCAAATGTAATTGTCCGTCGAGTTTTGAAAAATAATTTGTTTACTTATTTGTTTACATGCATATGGTTATCTCACTACTCTGCTCGTGCGGACTATTATGACATCTTTCATTGCGTCCGGGCCGGGGCATGTGTTCGTGCAATTCCTTTGCATTATTCACCGCGCCCCTCACTAGAGGGCCGGGGCATGTTATATCTATATATGTATGTACGTATGTATGATGATGATGTGATGACGGGGAGGTGGCCAGGATGGCATATGATGATTCCTCTCACCGCGTCCCTCCTTAGAGGGCCGGGGCACGTTACATGCATGTACATGATGATTTTATTTACCGCGCCCCTCATTATAGGGCCGGGGCACGTTATGTTTGCATTTGCTCACGATGTTTTCTTTAATTGTGATTTGGAAAAGCACGATTTATGTTCCGGTAAAGCGTTATGAGATACGATTCTTTGTATTACTTTTGTTCTCTTTATCTCCGTATGATTCGGCTATTATGTTTAGCGCTTTACATACTCGGTACATATCTCGTCTTGACCCCCTTTCTTGGTGCGTTCATGCCGCGCGCGGTGCGGATATACGTTCGAGTGAGCCGCCGGCCTAGGGTCCCAATCCGGTATTTTTGAAGAGCTCCCTTGTCGGAGCCCGGATTTTGGTACGATCTCTTTGTTACACTTGTGTATATTTGTTCGGGGTACGGCGGGGCCTGTCCCGTCATATGTTCGTATGTTACGATTCTGTCATGTAGGCACATGTAGACATAGAATGTGGGTTATGGTTCCGGTTTGTACGGTATGGGTATGTGATATCGTTTGGGGCGGTTTATCCACCGCGGCAGCCTTGCCGGCTCGCCTATATATGTGTATGTGAATATGTTGGTATCTTCTGAGTACAGGTTAATTTTGGTTAGTAGGAAAAACAGAGGAAACTCTGCCCGGATTTTTCTAAAATATTTGAGTTGTTACCTTATTGATTTCCTTGTTAACATACGTGATACTGTGTGTTAGTACGTACGGGCGCCCAGTTCGGGCGCTAGTCGCGGCCCACGGGGCTGGGTCGTGACAGGTGAGTTTGAATAGCATTTGGAAATGCTTTGCGTGTAAGATAATAGTAATTACGTCTATTTAGACAAGCTTATGGTATTCTGTATATGGCTATGTCAGCGGATATGTGTGTTTCAGCCGTCAATGTAGCGGTATATGGAAGGCATTAATCGGACAGGGTAACGCAGCTCAAATGAAAAGAAAGATGAATGTCACAATGTTACAAAGCAAGGTATAATCGGATAATAGTATAAGCACACCCCTAAAAGTGGGGGAAGCGGGTGCAAGAAATGTAAGTACAAGGTGGGGAGGAACATAGAAGGCCTCCTATGGCAGAAAAGTATGACAGGATAGGCTATGAGCGGATGTTAGAACGGAGGGAGTATGCGACGTAGTATGAACCAGGAGAAGGAAAAGCTCGTGACTAAGATTAAGTGTATTATATACAGGTCGTGCAAATGAAATCAGTAGATGGGACCGCATACTATAGTAACAAAGGAAACCCCCGAAGTCCTTATAAGACCTTACAAGATTAGTTGAACATTCGAGGACGAATGTTCTAAAGGGGGGAAGGATGTTATATCCCGTATTTTGTTCATTGGGACAATCCGGTTTAACTACGATAAGTTAGGGACAAGACCATTCCGGGATACAGAGTCGGGACTTTTGACCTTCGATTTCGTTTTGAGACAGAAGTTGTTCATGAATTTGTTGGCATGGAACATTTAGGAAAATTTGGGACTAAAATTGAAATATGAAAAGTTGGCAAATCATGAAATGGTCCCCACACATTTTGTGGCCAAATTTAATTGGTCCAACCCATGTGTGGACCATGGACACATGTGTAATTCTTATGTGAGCATAAAAGATGAATACTAAGTCATCTTTCTTCATTCTACACTTAGAAAAAAAATCAAGAACTTGGAGAAAGAACAACATCAACCATTCGGCCAAGGTTCCAAAAAATTGAAGACCAAAATTAGCCATCACAAAATTATTTCTTCCTAGCAAACCTACTAAGTGAAGGGTCCTCATTAACGTGGGAGTGTTGTTTGGGTCAACAAACCGTTCGTTTTGTCGTTGGCAAACCCTAGCTAGTTGTGAAGTTGAAGGGAAAAGGTAAGATCTAATCTTGTTTTATGTGTTATGAATGATGTGTGCATGTTGTAGTATGCAAAAATGGATGAAATTCATGAAATATGGCATGTTGGAGTTGGGCCGTGTGGTGGACTTGTGGCCGTGTATGTGTGTATTGTGTAGGAGTGTTGTATTAATTTTATTTAACATGTTTGGTTGTTGTAGTGTGTTGAAATGAATGAAAATCGTGAAGTTGGTAGGTTGTGGTTGTGGCCGAATATGGCCACCCTTGTGTGGTTAAGAATGAAATAATTCTATTTAGTATTTTGGTTGTCGTCGTTATGGATTTTATGATCAAAACGAGAGTTTAATGATTCAAGTCGATGTTGTAAGGGTTGCGGGCTGATTTGGAAGTTAATGTGCATTTAATGTAATTTCTATATTTATGATAATGACATTGTTAGAGTGTTAATTGTCGGTGTAAATCATGATTCGGAAGTTAGGAATGTGTTATGGAAGTGGTTCTCGGGTTTGGGAACAATTTCGGGTGAATTGGAGCATTTGTTGGATTGTTGGAAATATTGTGTGAATTGTTTAAAGAGTTCTTGAATATTGTTTGAATGGTTTCGGATTGGAAATTGAATATGTGAGCATTAGTGTTAGTTCGATTGTATATTGATTTGTATGTATGTAATTGTAATGAACAATTGGAAAGTTGTTGGAATATGTGGAGAAGAATTTTTAATGTTCGAATGCGTTCTAAATCGATTGTGATGTTGCTAGAATGATTGTTGGTGTTGTTGTTGTTGAAGTTGGCCGAGTTGAATTCTCGGGGTTGCACATTTCGCGGGGAAATGCTGCCCAAATTTTCGTAGAATTACGTACTAGTTTTGGAAATGAACTCTTAAATGCCTATAGTTAATGTCGGTATTTAATGATGTTATGTAGATCTTGGGGAGTCCGAGAGATAGGCTTGATTTGGATTAGCTTTGAAAGCGATCAAGGTATATAAGCTGCCTTTCCTTTTTTGGCATGTCTTAGATGTGGTTAAGCTATGATACGTTACGAGCCTTGGGGTAATTCATTCCTAAAGTCCGAGCATGTTTACGATGCTTATGTGCTTCTTAATGTTGGCATCCTTATATGGCCAAGCTATGGTTTATATGCCTTTGTATGATTGGTTTCAAATGTTGCATAAAAAGTTTTGTTTTCAAAAGAGTGTTGTACAATGAACGTCGTAACTTTCCACGGACGGCCGGATGGCTTTAATATGCCGTAAATGATTCTATAACGTATGAGGACTATGTTTTCCATAGGCGGGCCCGACAGGTCGACACCAGTCCGTGGGTCCCGCGACTTTCCTTTATGTACTTCGACGACTTTTGAAAGAATATGATGACTATTATCCGATTTCGAAATGCGATCGGTTTACTTACCTTTTGAGTTTATGATAATGATTTTATGCGTATGATTTTGGTACATAACTATGATTTACCGAAGTTGATTTGATATGTTCCGAGTGGTATTCGGAAGAAAATCTGATTTGACTATTGTCTTGATTTTGAAATAATAGTTCGCTTCGACTATTCTATTGATTCTGTAATGATGACTATGTTCTTGATTTCCATAAGCTATGTCATATGATTTTGACACGTACCTACAATTTCTAAAGTGCTACTTGATATGTCCTCGAGTGATTTTCGGAAGGAACTTGACTTGACTATTGTTTAGCTTTTAAATGAGATTTCGTTTGATTATTTTGTTGAGTACGGGATGATGATTTGTGCATATGGTTTCTCCTACTACGCTCGTGTGATTTATTATTATCTCTTTTGCTGCGTCCGGGCCGGGGCGTGTATTCGTGCACGATTCTACGGTATGATTCACCGCGCCCCTCGCTGGGGGCCGGGGCATGTTATATGATATGATAATGATATGATGATATGGGGAGGTGTCCGGGATGGCATATGATGACTTCATTCACCGCGTCCTCACTAGAGGGCGGGGGCACGTTATATATACATGATATGATGATTTTACTACCGCGTCCCTCGTTAAAGGGCCGGGGCACGTTATATGTATGCGCGTACGATGGTTTTACTTCTTTGCGTCCCTCCTAGAGACCGGGGCACGTTATGTCTATGCATATGTACGAGATGATTTTTTCGACTTTGTTTTCCAATCCCCATGATGGTGAGTATGGAAATTGATACGTATGATTTATGTTTCAAAAGGCAAGCGTTATGATTTCGGTTATTGTATTACTTTTTTGTCCTCCTCGTTTCGGTACGATTATGTTTACGATATTCCATGCTTTACATGCTCGTACATATTCCGTCACCACCCTCTTTCTTCGGGGAGCTGCGTTTCATGCTGTGCAGTACGGTCTGATTTTTGGTGATCCGTAGGCTTAGGATTCCAGCAGCGATCTTGGAGTGCTCCTTTATTTCGGACCCCACATTTTGGTACATATTCGTTCGTTGCATATGTATTTGTTTGTTCGGGGGTACGGCGGGGCCACTGTCCCGTCATATGATTACATTGGTACTTGTTTAGAGGTACGTAGACGTATATGTGGGTTGTGCCTATACGTACAAGTGTGTTCGTACGTTTTATGTTACGGGCGATTCCATTCGCCGTGGCGTACTTGTCGGCTAGCATACGTATATATTTTGGGCCGATGCGCCATTTGATAGCCTTGCCGTCTTATGATATATATATATATATGTTTGTGTTTGAGGCAGTTGAGGTAATTTAAGACAGCGCCTGATATTTGTACACGCATAAGCCATCTGTATGAGATTCGGATTTAATGAATGTGTTTGGGTGCCCAGCTCGGGCACTAGTCACGGCCTACGGGGTTGGGTCGTGATAGTTGCGCTCGAAACTAGACACGATGAACTTTATTTTAGGTTTTTACTTTGCTTCAAAACTCCTCATCTACTAAAAGATATTCTTTCTCAAGTTGGGCCAAAATTACCCCCATATTCTCTTCCCAGTTCCAACAAATTTAATTTCCTTAATTCCTTGCCCTTCAATCCTTTCATAGCTTACTATACTTAAACCCTTATAACCATAAGTTAAACACATATAAGCTCACATACCTCTGAAAGGTAGCCGAATCTCAACATATGAAACTACGAGTGTAACATCTTCCTTTAAAAACATTCGTCCTCGAATGTTAAATTAGATGAAACTTACTTCAAACTATATCTATAACCCATCCTCGTGCTCGTACTCAAGCTTACTTGCTTCCCCGCTTAAAGGTTTTACCTTATGGTATCATTGTATCCAGAGTATTCCATTTGAATCCTTAGTCGTAGTTGTTTCGTCATGATCCTTTATATGCTTCCCTTCCCGCTTATTTTTCCTTTATTCTTTCCTTAAAAGCATCATCCTATGGTACCTTTTGGAACTCTAAATCTCATGTCCTTTCCTGAACTCATTTGCGTTTTTCATTTGTCGGCTTCCTTTTGTTTGTCACCAATTGTTCCAATTTCTTGAGCAACCATTTCCTCGTTTTCTTCTTATTGTATTTATTTTTTCCATAAATACTATCCCATGTATCAATTATCTACTTCCTTGCTTCTTTCCACCCCTGGTCATCTTTTACAGTCCATTTCCGTCCTTGGTCTTTTTCAGATCTCACTTCGATTTATTCTATTTAGTTTAACTCAACAATACTTTCGTAGCTCACCTTATGTCCCTACACTCTTGTCCTTCCGTTAGTATCGAAATAGCTTCCTCTTGACCGCAATTTCACCTTAACACTCTAACTTGCGCTGCCTTGTACTTTCCCTCAATTCATCCGTAATATTGTGGCGTATATCCTCCGCTTGTTATCCCACCTTTGGCCTCAACTCTTCACTTAGTCCTTTCCCTCATGTTGTATCACCTCATTATCAAAACCCTACTATTTCCCTTAATCCCACTCGTATACAATTATCTCTCGTAGCTTCGACCATAAGTCTCAAAATCAGTACGTATCTATGTGCGGCAATACTCTTTTGACTTGAACATATAGCTGATTCCATAAACCTTTCGATAATTTACTACCTTATTGTCTTCATATGACTCACAATACTTTACTCACTTGTTTCTATAAAACTCAAATTGTACTATTGATCACCTTCTAAAACCTCAAATTATACTATTGATCACCTTCATGAGATCATTTAGGATATCTTACTTGTTTATCAATTTTCTTTATAATCCCAATAAGTCTCATTCCTATAAAGCCTTTAATATAACCCACCTGAATCCCCTTAATCTCAACTTAGCAATCTAAGAATTCTTTTCTAGAGCAGTTCACAAGTATTAATTCAACATATTTCACTTATCATCCTGTCGCTAGGTTTTCCATTTCCCTTACTTCTGCAATGTACACAGACTCACAAGATTTAGCTTTGAGAGATTTTTGACAGAGCTTCCCTTGTAATTCTTACTATCCCAAACCTGCACACAACTCAGAAAGCAAGTCCAATGCCTCACAGCGCAACCGCAGAAATACAAATGATCCATAGTTCAGCTATACCAAATTCTTCGCATATATCAACACCAATAGATGTAAAACATACCTTTCTGATACGAGCATCAATCCTTACTAGTAACCTTAAAACCAAGCAAGCAATCACTTATCAATAATCAAGACATACGGGGTTAGGACCGGGATTTCATAACCTATGACATATCACACTTCATCCATAAACAGAACTCTCTTGGACACGGACTTTGCGAGACAACCCCTAGGACGAATTGCTACGATACCACTTTGTCACCCCACCCTAGGTAGAGCGTGATTGGCGCCTTTGACACCCTTGTGGAAAGGCGAGCGAACCAACTTACAACTCACATCCTCTGTGTCTCGAATGGCAACGGATAAGATCAAGAGGCTAAATATGAACATAATATCATGCGTAAGTAAATGTACAATAGACCATCTTGATGCCTACATTACTTCTATTGCCACTACGAAAAATGTACACGGGGACATGTCTACAAAGCCTCTGTGAACATGGCTAAGGGTATACGGTCGGGACGAGAGCCCCCAACGTGCCTTAACACAATTCATATATATATATATATATAGACTCCCGACTCGGCAATGCTCTGGCGAGAGTGGAGCCACTCGAGACTGTGCCGGAAGACAGCCTACGATGAAAGATCCTCGTCTCGTCTATGTACACCTGCGGGCATGAACGCAGCGTCCACAAGAAGAGACGTCACTACGAGCAATGCGAGTATGTAAGGCATGAATAGTAACATAGTAAGAGATACCGAACATGGAAAATAATATAATGAACGTATGAAGATAAAGTAATATAAAAGAGATCAATTTATGCCTCTGAATGCCCTTTTAAGGAGAATGTCGTGCATGCTTAGCTTTTAAAAAAAAAAAAAATTCCATACATATCCATATATAATATCTTGTCCGGCCGTTAAGGCGCGGTAATATATATAGCATCTTGCCCGGCCATTAAGGCACGGTGTTATCTTACCCGGCCATGTAGGCTCGGTGTTATCTTACCCGGCCATGTAGGCTCGGTGTTATACCCAACTGATCAATGGGAAGCAATGCATACATACATACATACATACATACATACACATAAAAATACATAAGTGAAATCAACATCATCATTAGTATTACCATTGTCACTATATCATCCTTAAAGGGTCAACCATCGTAAGATGAAATCGATAATGTCACGGGAGTCTCGAGAATCATGAACTTTGGTAGCACTGAAAATAGAATCATTATCTTCGCTATATCTCACCTCGAAGGAACGAATGACATGAGGTGAGACCATCAATAATAAGTAAGATCAAGGGATTCATGGAATGGCTCAATAATCTTATAATGCTCTCAAATCATAGCCTCGGAGTTTCTAGAAGAGAATTATCATCGTTGTCACAATCATCATAGAACATATTTCGTTTAACATCATAAGAATCTTTTAGAGTCATAAACTTCTAGCTTTTGAAAACAAGGAGGTTATGAAAACATTTATGGCATCATAACTTAGGAATCATGCGTTTGAAAGAAAGGGACGAGCCTTAACATACCTTTTTGGTCGCCTTAACTACACTCAACGCTTGTCCTCCCGAGGCTCGTAAATCTATATTCAAGAAGAAAATTTATACTATTGTTAGACTCACCTCTATACGCTTGTCTTAGTCCTTCAAATAAATCTTTCTAGAATACGCAAAATTTAATGACATCTCTCATTTATATGCTGCCCAAAATCTCAATTCAGCAACCAACAACAACAACAACAATAGCAACATCAACAACAATATTATCAACACCAAAATATTCCATAAACATCTCACACGATGTTTTATCCAATTTCTCGGCCCATAAATTCATTATACGCTCATTTAGTAACTTTTCCACCGTAGATAAGCTTAAATCAATACTAATAAGGAAAGATTCATACCTTTCACCTGCTAGAATTGCAATATATTTGATTATCACCTAGAATCCAAGCCAAGTTTTACTTGATTCGATATTATAATGCACTATGTGTTGTCCAAACTTAAATTCGGGGATTTCACTTAATTTGCATTAAAATCTAGTGGACGGAAGTTGGGAGAGTTTTCTAGAAAATTTGGAAAATATTTGGAGTGTTCTTGGCTGAAAAATGAGGTTTAGGATAAGATTTGATCCTTAAATAGTGGGTCATATTCCGGGTCGGAAGTCCTTTGCTTTTATAGCGATTCTTTGTAGCACGCGTTTTCTGCTCTGTCAGCTGAAATTGTAATGTCCATAATTCTCTACTCCGATGTCGTATCGACGAGCGGTTTGTTGCTTTGGAAACTAGACACGACGAAATTTATTTTAGGCTTTTACTTTGCTTCAAAACTCCTCATCTACTAAAAGATATTCTTTCTCTAAGTTGGGCCAAAATTACCCCTCATATTCTCTTCCATGTTCCAACAAATTTAATTTCCTTAATTCACTTGCCCTTCAATCCTTCCATAGCTTACTATATGCACTTAAACCGTTATAACCAGAAGTTAAACACATATAAGCTCACATACCTCCTGAAAGGTAGCCCGAATCTCAACATACAAAACTACGAGGTGTAACACCTGGAAATTCCGAACAGAAGGGAGCTCACCACCAGCGGATGTCAAGTCTTGTCTCGGGAGTTGTCAATGCAATCGTCTGTACCTGCAGGCATGAATGTAGCGCCCTCCAGCAAAAGGGACGTCAGTACGAAAAATGTACGGAGCATGTCGGGCAGAAGTGTAGCATACACATAGGAGTCATGAATGAAATCTGAAAATCATAAGCTAAGATGGTAATGCCCGAATACATACGTATGTACGACGTGCGAACATATCTGTATGAATGCATCTATATGTCTGACTATCTGAACATGCACGTATGAATGCATACGCTAACGAAAATGCCTGCGAGGGCGTATGATATGCATAGGTCATAGTGCGGGGGAAAGTACGGGAAACCTATCCCTAACCCCGCCGGGGCATAAACATCATCCTTTCACCCGTATATTAATCGTATATATCCCCGCCTATTTTCCCCATATATATTATATTTTATATATATATATATATATATATATATATATATATATATATATATATATAATCTTCGTCACGGGTCAAAAATTTTTTTTTAAATAAA
>NW_026713710.1:0-25687 GCF_029784015.1 Lycium ferocissimum | reverse complement strand
TTTTTGTATTTTGGGTTCCGGGCGATCCTATGCGCCATGGCAGCCTTGTCGGCTTGCTTTTGTATATGTCTTGGGCCGACGCGCCACTTGATAGCCTTTTCGACTTCTGATATATATATGTTTGCATTTGAAACAAATAACCGACATTTGTATGCGTATAAGCTATCTGTTTGTGATTCGGATTTGATGAATGTGTTTGGGTGCCTAACTCGGGCACTAGTCACGGCCTACGGGGTTGGGTCGTGACAAATGAGACCTCCGTTGGAAATTTTGAGACCACGAGTGCGTTCGTAGCGTATTTTTGTATAAGTTTAGGTGGTCGGATTATGAGCAGATGGCCTCGGGAATAACCCAAAAATTTGATGGAAGACTTAGAGAAAATTGGGGATTTTTGGTGTCTGGTTCCCGCAACGGCAGCACTAGAGCTGCCCCGGCTGTACCGCCATGGCGGTGTAGTGACCGCTGGGGCGGTCATGAGAAAAAAGGCCCTCACCGCTGCAGCGGTGCCCCCAACACCACAGCGGCGCTGCTATAGCGGCACTACCCTCGTAGTGGCGGTCACGAGCAGGGAAATTTCATTAAATGTATCTTAAAATAAGACCTAGACCCTCATTATGTCATAACTCGATATTGGAGCTAGGGAAGGCTATTCATGGGGATAAATTGAGGAATTTCTTGGAGGTAAAGCTTTGTCTAATCACTTACTTCTATTTAATCATTATCATCTTAGAATCATCCCTTCTCTTTTCAATCCCTTAGAAGTAGAATTAGAAGAAGGGTTTTGGGAGACTTCTCCCTAGGGTTATAATTGATAAAATTGATGATGTTAATACTAAAATGTGACGAATCAAAGCTTAGTAACCCCATATCTTCCACTTTTAACGTTGAATTTTAGATTTGGGGAATTAGGGTTCATACCCAATTTGGGGGTTTTACTAGAATCAGATTTGGGGATAGTTCTTGAGCTAAATCAAAAATTAATTTTTGGGTTATGATTACCTAGGATTCAATTTGGTATTTTGCCCGTGAATTTCCCGTTTCGCCTTTGTGGGCCCGTTTTCCCAATTTCTAGGGTGAAATTGGACCTAATTGATATCATAGCAATATTAGTATCATTATTCATGATTTCTAATTTAGAATTCGATTATGCTTAGACTACTTTGGCTCCGAGCTTCAGAGGAAGGGCAAGGCGATAGAGTGACTTATTGGTGTTGAAATTCGGTAGTCCAGGCAGGTTATGGTTTACCTTTAGTGAGACTTAGTACAGTGAATCACATATTTAGATTATGATGTCGGAGACAGCATGCGAACCTTCGAGTGTGAAGTTGGGATGGATATTGCCTTAGGTTGGGCCCTGATGTGTGTTGGGACTAGCCACCCCCTTATATGTGTTTGATTGTTTAATAATGTTGGCTTGATGCCATGTGTAGTTGGTAGGTAGTGAATGTCGCTTGTTGTCCTGATTTGGGATAGGATTGGCATACCCGTTGTTTGTATTTGTATTATGATACATTATTGGCGTACCCACTGTTGGTACTTGAGTTATTGATATATGTTGGCATACCCACTGTTGGTATTGTGATGTGATATCTTGTTGGCGTACCCCGTTGAGGTACTTGTGATATTGATCTTACTTGTTGATGATTGACATATGCATTGCATGCATTCTCTCATATTATCATGCATGGCCGATATCCTGTGATGATCCGGTATCGTTGATTGAGCGAAACTGATATTTGATAAACTCTTTTGCTTGAGTGACTGTGAAAAAGGCCGATATCCGAAGATCCATTCTGGAATTGTTGTTTATATGAAACTGATACTTGCTAAACTCTTTTTCTTGAGTGATTGTAAGAAGGCCGATGTTCGAGGTTCAATTCCGGAATCGTTGATTTATGAAACTGATATTTGACAACGCTTTTGAGTGATTGTGAGGAGGCCAATGTCCGATTGTTATATTCGGGCATCGTAGTGCATGGCCATTTGCGATTTTATCCTGGATTCAATTGTAGTGCATGGACTCCGCGGGGCCCCCAGAGTGGTGCCGGTGAGACTCCCCCTGTAAGCAATTAGCCCGGGTTCCGTCTGTCTATTTGGCAAAGATCCGGGACGGGTGTCACTCATACTTCGTGAGTCACACAGGGTTGTGCTGCCGAGACGTCGATATTTCCGTGCGGAGTACATGTGTACATCTCATTTGCATAGCATGGCATGTCATCACATTCATACCATTATTGCATTGCATTGCATTATGACTTGAGTGAGATGTCGTGATGACTGTATTGTGGTGGATTGTGTTGTTGATTCTATGGTGTTGATTGTTCGAGGAATTGATAGACTCAGACTTATAATATTGGGGTTAGATACTTACATAGGTGTTGATGGATACTCGGTTACGATTATATTGTTTCATGCTTGATTGTTCTACTTGTTTATTTGCGTTATTTTCTGAATTGTGTTAAGTATGCTTAGTCGTCCTATAATGCCTACCAGTACTATTGTTTGTACTGACCTGCACTTGCTACATTATTTTATGAATGCAGAGTATCAAGCCGGATCTACTTCTCTGACTAGTGGCTGATCGACTCCTCAGCTTCTACTTGAGTTTTCCATGGTGAGCATGGCGTCCGCTGACCTTAAAGACTCTTTTATTGTTTATGTCTTACTTTTCTTTCAATACATGATTTGAGACATTTTATGTATTATTATTCAGACCAGAGTTATTTGGATTTAGATGCTCTTGTATGACCAGACCAGATAATGGGGTGGATTTATTTACTTCCGCTATTTATTATATTTATTGATTGGGAGCGTTGAGTTAAGGGTTCGCCTACTGTGGGGGGAATGGTAGGTGCCCGCATGACCTAGGCTAAAATGGGTCGTGACATATCAATGGTGGAAAACATGAATGGAGACCTTTATTATTTCTCAAAACTTCAAAGCATGTGTACGAATTCGAGATGACCCAAAGAATACCATCAATCTTGGCCAACAAAGACAAAGAAACTGATCTTCAAACAAGTGAGCATGATGAAAAAGACAAACTAAAACTTGCTCAGTCAGATAATAAAGCAAAAGAATTCCTTATTGAAGGTACTACCTAGATATTCATAAACAAATCCTCTCATGCATGAGTATAAAAAAATATGGGACATTCTTTGTGCAATATATGAAGAAGGAAAGATCGTCCCAATGCTTGAAAACAGAGAAGAAATCTATGATGAAGACTCACCCTTAGAAATCCTCCGAGTTAATCTCTAGAAAATCCATTAGAGAACATAAGAGGGTACTAAAAGAATTGAGCGTGGAAATAAAAGAGGATATATCAAGGACTTACCCGGACAATAATGATCAGGCCTCAATTGCAAATATAGAAAATCTCGCACCCATGGCCAATTCACAGAAGATTAAGATCTAATGGTGGATTCATGAGAACAATACAAGGAAGAGATTCAGACCAAAACAAATAATTAGGAAACCATGGGTGAAGATGTAGCAGATAACTTCATATCACTATCTGCTTCAAAAAGATTCGATTGGGTTGAAGAAGATGAAGAGGATAAGGCATTACCACAAAATACCTCTCAAAAGTAAAGTCTTTCAGTACTCTAGAAGAAAGTTTGAAAACGTGATATAAACGGTCCTCAATATGTTGGAGAATACTTGTATTGAAAGGAATGAGCTAATGCAAGATTACCAAATCCTCCCAAAAAGCTTTGCAAGACTTGAAGAAGAGAAGGTGAATTTAACAAGAGGAAACAAGGACCTTTAGGAACAGCTTCTCTCCTCAAGATGTAAAAAGGACGATCGATGCAAAATGAATGTGTCCTAAAAAATACCGTTCTCCCTACACAAATAAACAAGAATACGACAAATCAAGTGCAAAGATTAGAAGAACAAACATCAACTATGGAAAGAATTTATAAGGTGTCTAAAGCTTCTACTATGAACTATGGAGAGAATTTGTATGGTGTTTAATGCTTCTACAATGAAGACTATGGGCACATACAAAAATCAGGTAGAGCCAAGATGTGGACAACAAAAAGATGAGGAATCGAGAAGAGTACACGAGCCTAACTCTTCTGTCACGACCCAACCGGAGGGCCATGACAGGCACCCGGTGTTAACCCACGCGGGTACCTTTTATCGTACTCTCATATTCACATCTAGGTGAGCCACATGGCTTACTCATAATTTATATGCATCAATAGTGCTAATCTCGTTGGGTAACAACACATTTATATCATCATCAATAACAATGCCCATATCCATACATACAAGCTGACGAGGCTATCAAAATGATATACAAAAAATATAAGCAGACAAGTCTACAAGACATCTAACCGTACACAACTGTCTACGAGCCTCTAAGAAGAGTATGTCACATCATATCGATGGGAAAGGACCCCGTCATGCCCATAGGTATGTACACAAAAGAATAAATACCAAAAGTTGTAGCTCCGGATGAAATGGAGCTCCGCTACGTAGTCCCTGAACAAGATATCTATGGCTCAAGCCTGTCTCCCTGTCCACTTGCGGGTATGACGCAGCGTCCACAAACAAAAAGGCGTCAGTACGAATAATGTACTGAGTATATAAAGCATAATCAACATCATAATAGGAGCATAAGAGGCAGCATAAGAAATAACATATGATGGGAAAATCAGGGGATAGTAGCCATCATCGTAATTACTTATTTGCCTTTCATAGGGACCTTCCATTTCTAGTGCGTGCTTGTGTACATACGTATATATACATATACAAATATCCATATCCATATCCATATTCGTATCCGTATTCATATACACATTCATAACCATAGCATACCCGACCATAAAGGTTCGGTGGTTTCACATACCCGGCCATGACAAGGCTTGGTGTCATACATACCTGGCTCTACCAAGGCTCAGTATTATCTGTACCCAACTGCAGTGGTGTGCGCGCAATAGGTATCATACCCGACAATATAAGCTCGATGTTACATAATAGTCATACATACTTAAATCCGTATTCGTAGGAGTTCATTAGTATCATCGTCATCATTGACATCATCATTTTCATTATATCTATCCTTAGAGAATCAACTATCATATAAGAGAGACAATAGAATCGCGAACGTATCGAGAATCGTAAGCTTTGGTAATCTTAGAGATAGAGTCATTTGGAAGACATTATGGAACTCATGAAAGGATACATATATATATATATAGCAAGGGAACCATGCCTTAATGAAAGAAGGGTTAGCCTTACATACCTCTTTGTCTCCTTAACTATTTAACGTTCCCCGTTGAAGCTTGAATAATCTACATTTGGAAGGATTCATAACATGGTTAAGCCTTAATGATACTCCTAAATTCAAACGAGAATAATTCATGACCCTAGCCTTATGGGTATCTTGATTCTTGCCTCTTGATATTTAATCTCCCTTGGATTTTATCTTGGATTAGTTTATAGAGTGGAAGAGAGGGTTTTTGGAGAGCTTTTGGATCTGATTTAGTGAAATGAAGTGGGGTGAAATATATAAAGCGGAACTTAAAATCCCGTCGGGCAATTCTGCGCCCATTTTGACGGGCCGTAAAAATTCCTACGGACCGTCAAAATGGTCCGTAGAACTGCCCAGCCAAATATGGTTCAGTGTGACCATTTGACACTGGGTTGGGTCAATTTGACAGACCGCAGAATTTTCTGCGGGGCGTCAAAATTACTGCGGCCGTCAAATGGTCCGCAGAAATTTTCTGCTCAGATAGTCTGTCGTAAAACATGCATAACCTTTTATTCAGATGTCACATTGATGAACGGTTTGTTGCGTTGGAAACTAGACTCGATGAAATTCAATTTGGACAAAAGAAACACTCCAAAACTCCTAATATTCTAGGAGATATGCCTCCGCCAACCTGGACCAAAATCCTGTCCGAAAATTTTGCCAAGTTTTACCAAAGTTCCCACAAACTCCATTCCTTTATTTGCTTGTTCTTAAATCCTTCCATAGCTCATTTCATGGGCTTAAGCCCCCATAACCCTAATATGGGAATATGTTATCTCATATATCCTAAGGTAACTCCCGTTTCCATGATTAGAACAACTAACGCCTAACGAATCTCAACGGACGAAACTACAAGGTGTAACATCTTCATATCAAGTACATAGAATACTAGACTCACACTTATGGGATCTGAATTCAGGTTGAGTTCCCACAATTTACCGCTGAGCATATTTGAAAGGCCAAGGTAGAAGGAAACTAGAGCATGTGAAAATTTATTAGCACATGACAAAACATAAGAAAAAAAATACTCCTCCTACCAACAAAATATAAAAGGGACTATGGGATGTATGAGTTCCCAAAGATCCCCCTCCGCAATGAATATAAGTGAAGCATGAAGACCACTTGTCTAAATATGTCTGGGTGAGAGTAAAAAAACCAAAGCGAGAGTAAAAAAATCAAAGTGCCGATGAGCCAATACCTCCAGATGCCTACAGTAGCAATTAAGAAGCATAGGAAAAAAGTGAAGAGAAAAATCAAAGAACTCGGTCCTTCACAAAGACAACAAAGAGCCTAGTAGAACAGGGAAAAAGCAGCAGCATAATATATGTCAAAAAGGGCGTAATCAGGATCTACATTTCCCTTGTACTATCACCGGGAAACTAATTCTTAATAGAGGAGGATACAATATTTCTGGAGCTGAACTTGAAAGACCTCCATAGAAAAATTTATCAAGAGAAGTCCTATGTCATTAAAAGTCAGGGCAAGAAAGAAGAGTAAAGCTGAAGAATGAGCCAAAAAAATGGGGCAACCATAAAGTCATCTCAATGAGTGTGGGAAGAAGGAAGAATCAACAGCAGACATAAAAGAAGCAGACCCTCACAGACTTATGGTAATCAAATACTTTCAGAGAAACCACACAAAGTAACTAGTTCTCTCAAGAAGAGTGACGAATTACAAGCCAGGACAACCTATCAATGAAGAACACCTACAAAGAAACTACTCCTAGAAGAAAAAGGTGTCGAAGAAGCAGAGAAAAAAACAAACCCGCATTGATGGAAGAAGCAGCTAAAGGAGCAAAAATTGGAAGATGAACTAATTACAACAATCCTTTCCTTGGATTGAGTATGAAAAGGAGTAGTGAAAATGGATCCAAGTGGAATAATGTCTTACTCATTTTTATACATATACCGATATGCACTCATGGCATGGACAATCGAGCACAGATAACACATGGAACGGAGAAATTAGTCAAAGAACCTGGTTCTTATGAACTATCAGGTATGCACTTCCTTTCCAATTGAAATTTGCATAAATATGTCTAGACTGGCAATCCATCCCAGTCAGCCATAAAAATCCTTTCTAGAGAGAAACCACCATTAATTGCCCTATGCCAATACCCAAGTTTAGAAAGCCCCTCTCTTGTTTACAAGTCCATATCTATTGGTCAGTAGACATATCAACCCACATAAGAGGACCACCAGTAGAAATCTGCCAAAGTCACATATGCTAAAGAAATTGAAATATGTGTTATTATAGAACACAAGTAGTGACCTAGAGGGAAGGATATAGTAAGAGTTCAAAAAAGAAGAGGGAGACGCTAAACAAGGAGTAATATTGGAAGATCAGTGTCTAGGATATAAAGAGATTAACAAGTAGGATGTCTTCAAGCTGGAGTATATCAAAAATTAAATAAAAGGGCTGACTTCAATAAAGTTGGTAGCTATGAAGAAAGAAGAAGACAATAATAATTGAGAGGGGAACTACAATGAAAAATATGAGTACCAATGGGGAATATATGTACTCACCTTACATAGAGACTTACTTACACAATTTGAGCTTAAACAAAGAACCTGGTATCTATTGTTAACACCTAATTTTCACTCGCCATACTTAAAATTAATGTCTCGGGGGGCTTGATCATTAAAAAGCAAAAATTATCACTTTTTAAAAAAAATTTATTGGTGATCAATTAATTGTCATTTCCAAGAATCATTACTTTTGCACATGTACAGCGAAATGGTACGAATTTTGTGCAAGTACACTTTTTATTCATACTATATGCATTAGTATTTACATTTTTAGTTATATTATTTAACTTATACTTTTGTATATATATAAGTTATAGTTTAGCACAGTCCGTCAGCGCTGAAAAGTTAGAGCAATTAATCTTCAATGCAGAAAAAGAATTCGATCAAGTCAAGGTCTTATCACCTTTAAAAAGGTGACATTCGAAATGAAGGGTTGAGTTCTTAATCCATTGGTTAATAGATCTTTATAAATTGATTAAAATGGTGAATACTCCATTTGATAATAGCCTAGGAACTAAAAGTAGCATTAAGGGGACAAGAGGGGAGATTTTTTATTTTTTGGTAAAAGGGGAGAGTTGTTTTGTATTATATAAGAGTGGCAGGGGGCTTCATTAATTCTCATCCAAAATCTATAGTATCCATTGTGAGGTATTCACCGACCATTGCAGCCTTCAACATGTGTTTACTCCGAGGGATCTCAATTCTAGGTAGCGGAGATAGATGGAGTTAATTAAGGATTATGACATTACCCTCTTGTATCATCCAGGAAAGGCAAACGTGGTAGCGGATGCCTTGAGTAGGAAGTCTGTGAGTATAGGTAGTTTGGCTCGATTGATCGCTTCAGAGCGTCCCTTAGCCATGGATGTTCAGACTCTGGCTAACAGTTTTGTGAGGCTTGACATTTCATATTTGAGTGGTGTGTTGGCTTGTGTTGAGGTGAGATCGTCACTTCTGGATCAGATTAAGGCAAGGCAGTTTCAGGATGCAGGGTAGTTCAAGATGTGATAAGGTTTTGAGTGGTGAGGTCAAGGAGGCCATGATTGACAGTGAGGGAGTCTTGAGGATCAAGGGATGTGTTTTCATTCCACGTGTTGAGGATTTGATTAGGATGATTTTGGAAGAGTCCCATAGTTTTAGGTATTCTATTCATCCTGGTGCTACCAAGATGTATCGTGGTTTGAGACATCACTACGGGTGTGGTCGGATGAAGAGAGATATTGCTAATTTTGTTGCTAAGTGTGGGAATTATCAGCAAGTCAAGTATGAGCACCAGTGACCTAGTGGTGTGCTTCGGAGGATACCTATTTTCGATTGGAAGTGGGAGAGGATTGCCCTAGATTTTGTTGTCGGTCTTTTGAAGAACTTGGGTAAGTTTGATTCAGTTTGGGATATTGTCGACCGATTGACTAAGTCTGCTCATTTCATCTCCGTTCAGGTTACCTACACTGCAGAGAAGTTGGCCCTGATCTATATCAGCGAGGTTGTGCATTTGCATGGGGTCCCTATTTCTATTATCTCAAATAGAGGCCCGCAGTTTACGTCCTATTTCTGGAGAACTTTACAGGCTGAGTTGGGTATTCAATTGGATCTTAGTACAACTTTTAACCCTCACATAGATGTTCAGTCTAAGCGGACGATTCATGTCCTTGAGGACATGCTCCGAGCATGTGTGATTGACTTTTATGGTCATTGGGACTAGTTCTTGCCTTTGGCAAAGTTTGCGTACAACAACAGTTACCATTCGAGCATTGATAAGGCTCCATTTGAGGTCCTTTATGGGATGAGATACCAATTTTCTATTGGTTGGTTTGATGCCTTTAAGATAAGGCTTTGGGGTACGGATCATTTGAGAGAGTCATTGGATAAGGTTAGGGTGATTCCAGATAAGCTTTTAGCGGCTCAGAATAGACAAAGAGTATGCGGACAGAAAGGTTTGAGATCTTGAGTTTGTGATTGGGGAGCAAGTTCTGTTGAAGGTCTCACCCATGAAAAGTGTGATGAGGTTTGTGTAAAAGGGCAAGCTCAGTCCTATGTTCATTGGTCCATTTGATATTCTTGACCATGCCGGGGAGGTAGTGTTATATCCCGTATTTTGTACGTTGGGACATTCCGAGCAAATTGCGGAAAGTTAAGGGCAAGGCTGTTATATCCCACATTTCGTACGTTGGGACAATTCGGATTAACTTTGATAAGTTAGAGTCAAGACCATTCCGGGATATAAAGTCGGGACTTTTGACCGTCGGTTTCGTTTTAAAACCTAATGTGTTCATGAAGTTGTTGGCATGAAACAATTTGGAAAATTTGGGACCAAAATTGGAATAATGGAAAGTTGAAAATCATGCAAATTTTTTTGGCCTTAGCTGTGTAGAATTGGGGTGGCTCCCACCCAATTTGTGTTCAATTTTTATTGATCCAACATATGGAGTGGGCCATGAGCACATGTGCAACTCTTGTGGAGACTTAAAAGATGACTTCTAAGTCATCCCAATTCATTTTCAACACTTAGAAAAATAAACCAAGAAGTTGAAGAGCAAGAAAGAGCTCTCGGCCAAGTGGAGCAAAAATCACCTTCCATTTAAGCCATTCCAAAAATATTTTGTTGATGCTAACCCACTATTTTGAGGTCCCTAAGTAGCGTGGAAGCGTTGTTGGAGCAATCAACCCGCTAGTTTTCATTATCGCAAACCCTAGCCTATTGTGAGGTTGAAGGAAGAAAGGTAAGATTTGATTATGTTTTATGTGTTATAAAGGTTGTATGTATGTTGTAGTATGTTAAAATGAAGGAAATTCATGAAATATAGTGAGTTGGAATTGAGGCCATGTGTGTGAGGGTTGGGCGTGTGAAGTGTGTGTGTGTTGTGTTATGTTTGAAGTGATGAATTGAGTTCTATATAGTATGTTGATGGTTGTAGTGTGAAGAAATGAATGAGAATTATCCATATGTGCATGTTGGTAGGTTGGCCGAAAATGGGTCATATTATATGACAATGAACGCATTAATTTCGATTAACGTTTTAGTCGTCGTCGTAATGAATTCTATGTTGGAAATGAGCTTTTAATAACTCAAGTTTAATGTTGTAAATGTATGGGCTGATTTGGAGGTTATTGTACATTTAATGTAATTTGTATATTGATGAGAATGGCATTGTTAGAATGTGAGTTGTGGATGCAAATCATGATTTGAAAATGAGGAATGTGTTAAAGTGAGGTTCTCGGGTTTGGGGGCTGAATTCGGGTGGATTGGAGCCATGGTTGGATTGTTGGAAATATTGTATAAATTGTTTAAGATGTCCTTGAATGTTGTTGATATGGATTCGGATGAGTATTTGAATGTATAAGCGTTAATGTTGGCTTGAACGTAAGCCGTTGAATAAATATATTGAGAGTTGTTGAATGATGAAAAAGGGGCTTATTAATGTTATATTACCTTTCGGATTTATTATGGATGTTGTTAGGTTGGTTGTTGTTGTCGTTGATTGTTGATTTGGCTGAGTTAAATTCTCGGGGTGGCCTATTTACAGGGGAAATGCTGCCCAAATTTCTGTAGAATTTGATGTTCGTTTGGAAATGAATTCCTAAATACCTTTGGCTAATGTTTGGCATATTATGACGTTGTGTAGATCTTGGGGAGTCCGAGACGTAGGTTGACATTAACCTGAGTTTGGAGTATCTTGGAGAGCGTTTGAGGTATGTAAAGCGTAACCCTTCCTTCTTTTGGCATGCCTTAGTTACAAATAGGCTATGATACGAGCCTCGGGAAAATCCTACTCTCGCGATCCGACTATGTCTGTGATCATTATTTATTTCTTGGTCTTCGTATGCATGATATGATGAAATATTGGCCCCTATGTCTTTTACATGAATAAGTTTCAACAGTTGCTTAAAAGTTTGGTTTTGAAAGAGAGTTTTGTTCCTAAATGACTCCGAAAACTACGAAAGTCCGTAACTTTCACGGACAGAACCGGATCGCTACGATATGCTCAAAAATGATTCCATGATGTATGATAGCTATGATTTCCATAGGCGGGCCCGGCTCGGGTCGACACCCGTTCGTAGGTCCCGCGGCTTTCCTTTACGTATTTCTGATGACTTTTTGCAAGAACATGATATGACTATGATTCCGATTTCAAGTACGATCAGTTTACCTACCTCTTAAGTATGTGATAATGATTTTGTGCACATGATTTTGGTACGTGTCTATGATTTCTGAAGTTCGATTTGGTATGTCCCGGAGCGATACTCGGAAGAAAACCTGGTTTGACTATTGTTGTGGCTTATAAAAGACGGTTCGTTTTGATTAACCCATTAAGTCTTTAAAAATGTTTTAAACTGTATTTGGTCACTCCCGATTCTGTTCATGCCTTCTGTTGTACATTTTCGCCAAGTCCCGGGCCGGTTAGGTTATCGTGCGCACTATGCTATATTCTGAAGTATGACGTGAATTTCGAAATATGAATATGATGCGAAGTCCGATATGATATATGATGATATGATATGATGTATGATGATATGGTCAGTTGGTATCAGATCGGTTCGCCGAGCCCCTTTTGGCCGGGAATCAGGTATGTATTATGATGTTATGATATGGTCGGTACGCCGAGCCCCTTTCGGCCGGGCTTGTGTATATATGTTACGTTATACGTTATATGTATGGATTCTGGAATATGTGATTTGTTGGAATCAGGGCCGATGGTGGGGCAAACCCAATGGTGGGGCAAACCCAGTAGTGAGGTAACATTCCACACTGGTTTAGCCCAATCCCATATTGGTTTAGGCCAATCCCACATTGGTTTAGGCCAATCCCACATCGGTTAAGGGCATCTCATATGATCGGTAATGATGTTATGATGTGTTACGGTATGTATATGATGAACATTATATTTGTCTTCTGTATCTCATATGTATGATTTGTATGTCGGTAAGCGCTTTGATATTTCGGTTATTATGCTTACTTTACGTATACATGTTCGATTATGACTCGGTTAATTTACTATATCTTCCGCTTTGCATACTCAGTACATATTCCGTACTGACCCCCTTTTCTTCGGGGGCTGCGTTTCATGCCCGCAGGTACAGATACGCGTTTTGGTGTTCCACCGGCGTAGGATTCCCATTCTGCTGTTCAGAGTGCTCCCTTTGTTCTGGGGCCAGTATTTTGGGTATATACTCTTCCGATGTGTATGATTATGTTCATTCAGGGTACGGCGGGGCCACGTCCGTCATCGATTACGTTGTTCGTATTAGAGGTCGTAGACATAGATGTGGGTTATGTACGGTTTGTTCGGATGCGACGTGCGAGTTGTATTGGGCGGCCCATCCGCCGCGGCAGCCTTGTCGGCTGCGGGTGTATATGCTTTGACATGTTATGTATATTATGACAGCCTTACCAGCTTCTGTACAATTTATGTGTTTGTATGAGTCCATTTGGAGCCACGTTTGATATTTACAGATATATAAGCCATCCGTATGTGATTCTGTTTGATAAGTGTGTTTGGGTGCCCAGCTCGGGCACTAGTCACGACCTACGGGGTTAGGTCGTGACAAAGGCCATTCTCCGGTTTTGTTTTAATGCGCAAGTCGCTTATAAGTATTATTGGTATGGAATATTAAGGGCAAACTTGGAATTTGGAAATTTTTATTCATAACTTGTTGGACAAGCCTTGTGGCCGTGTGTATGGTGGTGTGGGACCCTCCCATGGATGGCCAATTGCTTCAAGACATGTAAGGGGTATATGTGTCCATCTTATATTTGTAGGGGTTAAATGTATAAATATATAAAGATGACAAGGCAAGACAAATTATCATCTTTGACAATTTAAGAAAATACTAGAAAATTGGAGAAAGGAGGAGAGGAATCCGGCCAAGGACATGTGTCCATCTTGCATGGGCCGTGTGTATCTATATATATATACATAAGTAATGAGCTAGTAAGACTTATTAATCATCTTTCAACATAAGAAACTTGGAAGACAATGGAGAGACCATTCGGCCAAGCTGGCCGAGAACATGGTCCATGAAAATTGATCCAAAATAATTATTTTCTTCAAGTTTTCAACCAAATGGAAGGTCCTCTATCACGTGGAGTAATTGTTGGAAGAAGTATACCATTCGTTTTGCAAAGAACACCTCTAGCCGAGAGTTGAGAAAGCAAATGGAAGGAGGTAAGGTTCTATCCTCTTTTGCATGTGTTATGGACGTTGAGGCATGTTGTAATGTGTTGAAATGGGTGAAATTCATGAAGTTGTGTGTGTGGATGTGGTGGCCGAATGAGGGGCTGCCTTGGTGTGGAAGTGATGAATTAGATTTACTTAGTGTTTTGGTTGTTGTTGTGATGGATTCTATGATGTAAAATGAAGGTTTAATGATTCAAATGGACTTCTAAATCGTGTGGGCTGTTTTGGAAACTAATGTGAAATAAAGAGAGTTTCTTGTTTTGATGAAAATGATGTTGCTAACGTATGGAATTGTTGATATAGTTTATGAATTCGGAAGAAGAGAATGTGTCATTCATGTTCCTAATATAGTTGGAAGATTTCGGGTGGAATGGCCTATGGTTTGGGTTGTCTTGAATATTGTGCGGAATTGTTTGAAATGTTCTTGAATCTTGTTTGAGTGGTCTCGGGTTAGAATTTGAACGTATGATCATTGATGTTAGTTTGAATGTATGTAGTTAAATGGAAGATAAATGGAATGTTGATGAATTATGTAGAAAAGACTTGCTAATGCTAGAATACGTTTCAAATCTAATGTTGATGTTGTTTACATGATTGTTGGTATTGTTGCTGAAGATTTAGCCGAGTTGAATTCTCGGGGATGTTGAGTTTATAGGGGAGATGCTGCCCAAATTTCTGTAAATAAGTGATGGCTTGGAATTGAGTTCTTCGGTGTTTATGATTAATGGTTAATGCCTAATGATGTTGTTGTAGATTGATTGGAAGCCCGAGACTTAAGTTTGACTAGCGTAGGAAGCGGATGAGGTATGTAAAGCTCAACCTTTTTTTCTTTTGGCATGTCTTAGTTGAAAGTAAGTTATGACACGAACTCCGAAGAATCGTATTCTTGCGATCCGAGCATGTCTATGATTCTTATTTGTTTCTTGATATTTGTATTCTTAATGTAGTCGAATTATGGCTCTCATGTTTTGGTGTGACTAAATTTCAAAAGTTGCATAAAAGTTTTATTTTCAAAAGAGTTTTGTTCTCAAATGGTTCCATAACTACGAACGACCGTAACTTCCACAGAAGGGCTCGGATTGTTTCGATATGTTTGTAGAAAGTCCTAAATTGAATAATGTCCGTAACTTTCCGAGGCGGACTCGGATTGGGTTGACGTATGACTATGATCCCTACGGTCTTTTGCTATGCTTATGATGTTTGTTATGTTTCCGAGTAGTGTCCGAAAGACATTTGATATAACTTTTGTCCCGATTTTTTTTCAAATGACGATTCGTTCGACTTACTTCATTGAGTCTCTATAAATGATTTATGTGCATATGGTTTCTCACTACTCTGCTCGTGCCAAGCTCAATATGTCTTTCACTGCGTCCCGGGCCAAGGCATGTATTCGTGCAACTCCGCTGCATTACTCACCGCGTCCCTCACTAGAGGGCCGGGGCATGTTATATATATATATATGATATGATGATACGGGGAGGCGGCCAGGATGGCATATGATGACTTTATTCACCGCGTCCCTCACTAGAGGGCCGGGGCACGTTATATGTATATGCATCTGATGATTTTACTTACCGCGTCCCTCACTAGAGGGCCGGGGCACGTTATGTCTATGCATACGTACAAGATGATTTTCTAACTATGTTTTTCAATTCTATAATGAATTTGACATGTTATTTATACACCTGCTTTATGTTTCAAAGGCAAGTCATACGATCTTTTGCACTCCTTATTTCAGTACGATCTTATTTACTATATTTCATTCTTTACATACTTAATACATATTCAAATGCGACCCCCTTTCTTCGGGGGCGCGTTTCATGCCACGCGGTACACGGATGAGTAGAAGATGTTAGTAGAAGACGTTCCAGCTGGATTGGCGAGCTCCATTTCCTCCCGGAGTGCTGCCGAGTCAGAGTGCTTTTGTTATGGTATCTAGAGTTATGTTAGAGAATTTGTAGGCAGTGTCGTGTATATAAGATGTCAGTTTTGTAAGCGGCTATGTAAGCCGATGTATCATTACGCATTGTGTTACAAACTTCATGTGTTTACAGATTTTGCTTGATTGGAAAAACATGTTTTTCTGAGAATCGTACATTATGTATTCATGTCATGAACTAAGGGCCCAGTGTGATTACGAGTGTTACGATAGTCAGCGGGTTCGCTCGGCCCTAAGTAAGGGTCGGGTGCCCATCACGCCTTATCGGGAATTAGGGTGTGACAAATTGGTATCAGAGCAGTTCATCCTAGGGGTTGTCTGCAAAGTCCTGTCCAGTAGAGTCCTGTTTATGGTGTGAAGCCGGCTACATTTATAAACAGGAGGCTACGGGGCATTTAGGGTGGTTACTCTTCTTTCACCTCTTAGATCGTGCCATAGAACCAAGTCATAGGAGATGGGATTTCTGTTACTAACCTTTGATTTCAGCAGAAGAACGACATCGATCGAAGGAGGCGACTGACGATATTGGAAGTTACAAAGCACGCAGGTAAGCAAAAGTACGAAGGATATATGCCGAGTAAGGTATTGACGTACGATTGGAATGTAAAGTTGGAAAGTGAAAAGGAAAGTAGACAGGAAAGTGTAACACGCGTGGTCGTGTTAAGCATATAAGGTAAGTCTATTATTTTCAGACCGTTATGGATATTGGGAGCCCTGTGCGGCTGTGATACGATACGATATGATATAATGTATATGTATGATGATGGCCCTGTAAGGCACCGTTGGTATTTCCTGCGTGCAGGTTGTGGGATAGTAAGGAATACAGAGGAAACTCTGTCAAAATTCTTTTCTAGAAATAATACGAGAATGAGATATAAGTTTGGAATATGTTTGAAAAAGGGCGTGTCAATAGTAACGATGGGATTTGACTGAGCTATGAGTATGGCTACCCTGGAAGAATAAGTTAATTGCGGAATTGGTGATAATAGTAATAGGAGGTCGATGAGGATGTGGTAACCATTAATTCGAAGAGGACTTGTGCTATTAAGAGATGATTTAGGGAGGGCCGGTAGATTTGGATAGAGTGATATAGTAAGGTACTTACTGAATCGATAAGTAGGTGGAAAATATGATGAGATTATAGTTACAGGGAGTAATGATACGATTAAGACAAGAGTATGAAGGAAAAAGAATTGTGACGGATAGGAATGTATTGGTAAGACAGCTGATGAGACGTGTTGTGAGGACGTTTTGGAATATGTTAAGATCTCAATCTACCCCAGATTATGTGATGAAGGTCATGTGGTGAGGTTGACGCGACCGTACCAGCATTAACGCACCGAACTTTATTAAGGTTTCAAGGTTAAGCGTGCTGGGATAAGAGAAATCTTAGGATGGGTGACCCCCTGGAAAGTTTTCTGAAAAGTCTTACAAATTCAGACGTAAGGGGCAAATGAGAAGCTAGATTAACCTAAGGAAAATCAGAATCTGCGGAGCGGGCATAAACCATAAGGAATCACGTAGGACGGGCAGATTGGGTCGGTGAAGAGAAAGAGTTAACGGAAAGAAGGAATAAGGAGAAAGCGAAACAACAGCGTAGTGATAGGTTATAACGGGTATGACGGAGGACACGAGCGCCATGAATGACGGGACCGTGAAAGACCAAGTTAGAAAAAAATGAGAAACAAGGTAGAATGAATGTCAGAAAATGACTGGTATGCTACGGATAAACGTGGACGAACAGGATACGTTTTGAAAATGAGAGAAGGAGTATATAGGAGTAGTGTGTTCTAAATGACACAGAGGTAGCATAAAATTCCCCCTGCGCAGAATAAAAGATAGGCATAAACGGGAGAAATTACAAGGGGATACCAAAGGAAGCACCCGAGACAGGTTGGGGGTAAAGACAATATTCCTAGAAAACGTTGGATACTTATTGTCGGAGTAAGAGAATTGCCTAATTGAGGTTGGAAACAAGGACATCGGACAAAATATAAGCGGATAATGGTATAGGCACACCCCTAAAGGGGGGAAGCGGGTGAGAGAAACACAAGGATGAGATAGAAACAATTGACATGGTAATGTGTTTGATATGGATGCCTGAGCTACAAATGAGACCCCTTACGGAAATAAGCTAGTAAGATCGAGAAACTAGCAATAAGCGGATAAAAGTCAGGATGGTATTTAAGGTAGAGCGAGAAGTTTTGCAGAGACTTTGAATGACATGACGCTAGAAAGTGGACGTGTATGAGGAAAAGAGTATGACAAGAAGACGGTATTGAATAACTTAAGAAATAGTAGGAAAAATAGCGATGCTATGCTAGATTAAGGGCCAAGATGTTGGCTATGACATGATAAGTCAAGACTACAATAATGAAGACGGAAATTTGGGTAAGAGTGAGGCACTAATGAGGTTCCGGTCAAATACACGAAGGCAAAGAAGTGGAAGAAGTGGGCCGCAAGCAATAAAGGGGTTGAGTAAGAATGAGAAGAGACTGACGTACGTTTTAAGGTAGGATTAAGCAACTGATATTCGGACCCTAAAAGGGAAATAACTATTCCTAGGGAGAAAAGGATATTACACCCCGTAATCCCCGTACGTTGGGGTTCGTCGGAGCTATTAAGATGCAAAGTCATAGGTGTTTGTATTACGAATATGAGAGTACGAGTTCGCGTGACGGAACAATAACAAGGAGGAGACGACCTGGGAAGCTGAAGAAGAGGTGAAGAATAAGTAATCTAAATTCCTAAACTGGTTGCGCGGATTGATGAATGGACTTTATGTGATAATTATAAAAGGAACTTCCCGGAGGTGTTTATGGAACCCTGTAAGACCAGTTGAACATTCGAGGACGAATGTTCTAAAGGGGGGAAGGATGTTATATCCCGCATTTTGTACGTTGGGACATTCCGAGCAAATTGCGAAAAGTTAAGGGCAAGGCCATTCTCCGGTTTTATTTTAATGCGCAAGTCACTTATAAGTATTATTGGTATGGAATATTAAGGGCAAACTTGGAATTTGGAAATTTTTATTCATAACTTGTTGGACAAGCCTTGTGGCCGTGTGTATGGTGGTGTGGGACCCACCCATGGATGGCCAATTGCTTCAAGCCATGAAAGGGGTATATGTGTCTATCTTATATTTGTAGGGGTTAAATGTATAAATAGACAAAGATGACAAGGCAAGACAAATTATCATCTTTGACAATTTAAGAAAATACTAGAAAATTGGAGAAAGGAGGAGAGGAATCCGGCAAGGACATGTGTCCATCTTGCATGGGCCGTGTGTATCTATATATATATACATAAGTAATGAGCTAGTAAGACTTATTCATCATCTTTCAACATAAGAAACTTGGAAGACAATAGAGAGACCATTCGGCCAAGCTGGCCGAGAACATGGTCCATGAGAATTGATCCAAAACAATTATTTTCTTCAAGCTTTTCAACCAAATGGAAGGTCCTCTATCACGTGGAGTAATTGTTGGAAGAAGTAGACCATTCGTTTTGCAAAGAACACCTCTAGCCGAGAGTTGAGAAAGCAAGTGGAAGGAGGTAAGGTTCTATCCTCTTTTGCATGTGTTATGGACGTTAAGGCATGTTGTAATGTGTTGAAATGGGTGAAATTCATGAAGTTGTGTGTGTGGATGTGGTGGCCGAATGAAGGGCTGCCTTGGTGTGGAAGTGATGAATTAGATTTACTTAGTGTTTTGGTTGTTGTTGTGATGGATTCTATGATGTAAAATGAAGGTTTAATGATCAAATGGATTTGTAAATCGTGTGGGCTGTTTTGAAAACTAATGTGAAATAAAGATAGTTTCTTGTTTTGATGAAAATGATGTTGCTAACGTATGGAATTGTTGATATAGTTTATGAATTCGGAAGAAGAGAATGTGTCATTCATGTTCCTAATGTAGTTGGAAGATTTCGGGTGGAATGGCCTATGGTTTGGGTTGTCTTGAATATTGTGCGGAATTGTTTGAAATGTTCTTGAATCTTGTTTGAGTGGTCTCGGGTTAGAATTTGAACGTATGATCATTGATGTTAGTTTGAATGTATGTAGTTGAATGGAAGATAAATGGAATGTTGATGAGTTATGTAGAAAAGACTTGCTAATGATAGAATATGTTTCAAATCTAATGTTGATGTTGTTTACATGATTGTTGGTATTGTTGCTGAAGATTTAGCCGAGTTGAATTCTCGGGGATGTTGAGTTCATAGGGGAGATGCTGCCCAAATTTTTGTAAATAAGTGATGGCTTGGAATTGAGTTCTTCGGTGTTTATGATTAATGGTTAATGCCTAATGACGTTGTTGTAGATTGATTGGAAGCCCGAGACTTAAGTTTGACTAGCGTAGGAAGCGGACGAGGTATGTAAAGCTCAACCTTTCTTTCTTTTGGCATGTCTTAGTTGAAAGTAAGTTATGACACGAACTCCGAGGTAACTGTATTCTTGCGATCCGAGCATGTCTATGATTCTTATTTGTTTCTTGATATTTGTATTCTTAATGTAGTCGAATTATGGCTCTCATGTTTTGGTGTGACTAAATTTCAAAAGTTGCATATAAGTTTTGTTTTCAAAAGAGTTTTGTTCTCAAATGGTTCCGTAACTACGAACGACCGTAACTTCCACAGAAGGGCTCGGATTGCTTCGATATGTTTGTAGAAAGTCCTAAATGGAATAATGTCCGTAACTTTCTGAGGCGGACTCGGATTGGGTTGACGTATGACTATGATCCCTACGGTCTTTTGCTATGCTTATGATGTTTGTTATGTTTCCGAGTAGTGTCCGAAAGACATTTGATATAACTTTTGTCCCGATTTTTTTTCAAATGACGATTCGTTCAGCTTACTTCATTGAGTCTCTATAAATGATTTATGTGCATATGATTTCTCACTACTCTGCTCGTGCCAAGCTCAATGTGTCTTTCACTGCGTCCCGGGCCAGGGCATGTATTCGTGCAACTCCGCTGCATTACTCACCGCGTCCCTCACTAGAGGGCCGGGGCACGTTATATATATGTATATATGATGATATGATGATACGGGGAGGCGGCCAGGATGGCATATGATGACTTCATTCACCGCGTCCCTCACTAGAGGGCCGGGGCACGTTATATGTATATGCATCTGATGATTTTACTTACCGCGTCCCTCACTAGAGGGCCGGGGCGCGTTATGTCTATGCATACGTACAAGATGATTTTCTAACTATGTTTTTCAATTCTATAATGAATTTGACATGTTATTGATACACCTGCTTTATGTTTCAAAGGCAAGTCATACGATCTTTTGCACTCCTTATTTCAGTACGATCTTATTTACTGTATTTCATGCTTTACATACTCAGTGCATATTCCGTACTGACCCCCTTTCTTCGGGGGCTGCATTTCATGCCACGCAGGTACACAGATGAGTAGAAGATGTTAGTAGAAGACGTTCCAATTAGATTGGCGAGCTCCATTTCCTTCCGGAGTGCTGCCGAGTCAGAGTGCTTTTGTTATGGTATCCGGAGTTATGTTAGAGACTTTGCAGACAGTGTCGTGTATATAAGATGTCAGTTTTGTAAGCGGCTATGTAAGCCGATGTATTATTAAGCATTGTGTTACAAACTTCATGTGTTTACAGATTTTGCTTGATTGGAAAAACATGTTTTTCTGAGAATCGTACATTATGTATTCATGTCATGAACTAAGGGCCCAGTGTGATTACGAGTGTTACGATAGTCAGCGGGTTCGCTCGGCCCTAAGTAAGGGTCGGGTACCCATCACGCCCTATCGGGAATTATGGTGTGACAGGTAGCCTATGAGTTGGCTTTACCTCCAGGTTTGTCGGGTGTTCACTTGATGTTGCATTTGTCTATGCTGAATAAATATCATTCGGATGGTTCTTACATCATTCGTTGGGATTCGGTCTTGCTTGATGAGAACTTGTCTTATGAGGAGGAGCATATTGCCATTTTAGATAGAGAGGTTCAAAAGTTGAGGTCAACGGAAATAGCTTCAGTTAAGTTCCAGCGGAAGCATCGCCCAGTCGAGGAGGCTACTTGGGAGATCGAGTATAATATGCTATCACGACCTAACCAGAGGGCCATGACGGGCACCCAGAGCTAGCCTACCGAGCACCTCTGAACATATATCTCATAATCATCTCTAGGTGGACCACAAAGATAGCTCATGGGTATCATGATCTGTAAGGGCATATGTGACAAGATAACGACACATTTCTGTATAATCATCAACAACTGTGCCAATCATCACAAGCCAACAAGGCTGCCAAAATATTATACAACAATATGAACTAATAAGGTTATGAGACATATAGCTACATACATCTATCTACAAGCCTCTACAGAGCATAGAAGAATTTACAAGGACGGGGCAGGACTCTGCCATGCCCAAGTATATACACAAAAGAGTAATACCAAGAGATAGCAGCCCCGAAGAAAATAGAGAGCTCCTGAAACTCCACTGATGAAGCTCCTAAGTATTTGATCCATCTCCTTGCTTTCCTGCGGGCATGAACGCAGCGTTCACAAGAAAGGACGTCAGTACGAACAATGTACTGAGTATGTAAGGCATAAATAGTAACATGATAAAAGCATGAAGAATAGCATAAGATAAAAGATCCGTTTATACCTCATGATACCTCTTAAGACATTCGTTATGCTTACTTAACTTTTATCTAAAAGAAACATTTCATATATCAACATACATACCTATACAATACCGTACCCAGCCATATAGACATGGTATTATCTGTACCCGGCCATAGTAAGGCTCGGTAATATCTGTACCCGGCCATAGTAAGGCTCGGTAATATCCCTACCCAACTATAGTGGTATGCATGCAATAGACATTATACCCGGCCATAAAAGCTCGGTATCCTACCCGGCCGTTAAGGAGCGGTAACCTTCGATTTATATTATGGAACAATTATCATCGCTATATCTCACCTTGGAGGAACAACTATCATAAGGTGAGATCAACAACAATGAATAAAATCAAGGAAATCATGAAATAAGCTCAATAATCTCGTAATAGAATCAAAACCATAAGCTTTGGAATCTCCAGAAATGGGATCATCATCATCATCATTATCATCATAGAAAACATCTATCTTTAGCATCATAAGAACTTTGAGAATCAAGAACTTCTAGCTTTTTGGGAATAAGGATATTGTGGAAGTCGTGTATGGGTTCATAAGAAAAGAATTATGTCTTTAGAAAGAAAGGGATTAGCCTTAACATACGTTTTTGGTCTCCTCAACTACTTAATGCTTATCCTTCCTAGCTCGTAAATCTACATTTAAGGGAATTCCTACTATTGGTAGGCTTATCGTTATATGCTTGTCTTAAGCCTTCAAATTAAATCCCTTTAGAATCTGCCGAAATTCGGGCAAAAGATCTCTCCTGTTCATATCCCTAGCCCGAAATCACAATACCAACAACCAACAAAAACAATAACAACACTAACATTAACAACATCATCCTCAGTACCAATACCCTCCATAAAACATCCCACACAATGTTTACCCAATTTCTCAATCAACCAATTCATTATATGACTATTTAATTGCTCTATCTTCATAAGTAAACCTAAATAAATATCAATAATGAGAGATTCATACCTTGTTCTTACTAGAACAAAGAATATCTTTAATATCAACTTTGAATCCAAGCTGAAATCCACTACAAAACGATATGCTAGTCACCGCTATACGTCACCCGAGCCTCGATTAATACTTCGCCGCACGAAATCACTTCAATCCTTCAATTTTATGATACACACACACCCCTATATGTTGCTGAGCTTTTAGGGAAATATTTGGGTGAAAAAAGAGGGTTTTTGACCCTTATATTGAGTGTTGAAGTAGGTGGGAACCGACTTAAAATTTGCTCTGCACGTTCGCGCAGAGTTGGTCAGTGCTCCTCTGCTCGTTCGTGCCACCTCCAGGCGCATTCGTGCCACCTCCAGGCACGTTCGTGCCGGGTAAATCCCTGCTCTGATAGTCCATTTGGAAATGCTCATAACATTTGATTCCGATGTCGGATCGGTGCGCGATTTGTTGCGTCGGAAACTTGGCTTCCTGAGCTTCAATTTAGGCTTTTGTTTCACTTCAAAACTCCTGATATACTATGAGATATCCATTTTTCAAGTTAGGCCAAAATTATCGTACGAAACCTTGCCCATCCTTTCTCGAAAGTTCCAACAAACTTACTTTCCTTAATTCACTTGTTCTCCAATCTTTCCGTAACTAACCAAACATTAATTCAAACACTCATAAACACAAATTAAACATGTCCAACCTCATATACCCTTGAGACAAATCCCGATGTCCAAAATTAAGACAGCTAACGTATGACGAATCTTAATGTTGAAAACTACAAGGTATAACATTCTTCCCGCCTTCAAAACATTCGTCCTCGAAGGTTAACTCCCAGGAATTATATTAAAATTTCGGTAGAGTTTCCCCTGTAACTACACTACTCCCAACCTATCACACAGCAAACCAAACTATAAAATGTCGCACAGGGTCACAACAATCAATAACAAAAATGGCCTCACACGGCCAGAAATCACAAGAAAAGGAGCAATACGTACCTAAAGGCGGTAATGTTTTAGTCCGGGTCCCCTCTTGGCAAAACAAGTGCGGATATCGGAATCTCCTGTCTTCCTCAACTTCTCAAGTCATTTTCTCTATACTCACCTTCCTTCATAATACTTGTTATATCCCGTATTTCATGCATTCGGATAATTCGAGGAAGTCATGGTAAGATAAGGACAAGGTCATTTTCAAGAATTATTTTAATGTACGAGCTGTCGGGAATATTATTTATGACTATTATAAGTATGGAAATATTGTGAATGGTTAAGAGCAAGAAGAGAAATTCGCAAAACGGGCCGTGGAAATAATGCGGAAGGTTAGGGACAAAATCGTAATATTGAAAAAGTCGAGGGGCAAAATGGGAATTTCACCCAAGTTTCATGAAAATTCTAAAGAGGCCATATTGGCCATGTGACAAAAAAAGAGAAAGAAAGATGACCAAAAAAAAAAAGGAAAAAGAAAATAGATAAAGTCATCTTTTCTTAAAAATTTCAAGAAAATTCTAGAGAGGCATGTGCCTCTCACATGATGGGGGAAATCATATATATATATATAGAAGGGAGTGGTCATCCTTAGAAAGGAAATAAGATGAAGAACACAAAAAAAAAAAAAAAAAAAGAGAAAGAAGCAAGCATATTCGGCCAAGCTAGGGGATTTTTCCCCCATGGAATCTTGCCCCAAAATTATTTTCTTTATGTATCTCCACTAATTCAAGGGTCCTCTCGCAACGTGGTGTAATTATTTCGGAAGATAAGTCATTTGTTTCATCGATTTAGCACTTGAGTTAAGTGAAGAAGTTGGGAGAAAAAGGTATGATTCAATTCCTTTTCTATATGTTATAAAGGTCTTGTTGATGTTGTTGAATGTAAAAATGAGTAGACTTGATGAAAATATGGAAGTTGCATGAATGTATGTATACATGAATATAGCCGTGTGCATGTGTTGGTGTATGGGCAAAGATGAATTAATTTCATGTTGCATTCTATTTATGGTTATGGTGGGATTTATATTGGGAATGGAAGTTGAATGAATTTGGTTGAATTTGGAAATATAGGATATGGCCGTATGGTGCATGGAAGTAATGGGAGTGAATTAATTTTGTTAGTATGTTAGTGGTGTTGTTGTGATCATTATAATGTAAGTGAAGATGAAATGGTTTAAGTTGGCATTGAAATGA